>NC_054385.1:62502037-62805966 GCF_017654675.1 Xenopus laevis | reverse complement strand
CACTGGAACCAATTAGGTTGTACATGTACATTGTGATTAAAAGAATATAATAAATAGTTTTCATAGGTGAAAAGAAAGGGTCTATGGGCAAAGAAACTGGGCGGGCTTGTTTCCCTGATTATTTAGCTGGACACAGTTCCTTCCACGAATACGATCAAGATAATAAATACATAGACCCTGGGAATGACAAATAAGGGATTTGATTGGCTATATGTTTGCCCCTATGTGGACTGACAGTTGAAAGGAGGCTCTCATTGGTAGTACACCTGATTTTTGTGCAATTAAAACTTGCCTCCAAGCCAGGAATTCAAAAATAAGCCCCTGCTCTGATGCTTCTAAGAGCAACATGTTGCGGTTCACTGCTAAATAAAGGTATTTTACCTTCTCTTGGATTAATTTTAACTTTACTAACTGCTATAGTATTTTCTCAACAACATTTCTTAATTTTTTTTACACTGCTGTTACCCTTCTCCTTGACTTGCTGCCCAATATGTTAATTTAACTACTATAGTACCTTAAGGTTGGCAAAGTTGAGGTCTGTCTTGTGTTTGTCAGTTGGTTTGTAACCACCGTGACGATCCTCAATGACGGGATCCAAAAGGTCCTTGAACACTTCATAGGATTCCTCATCTCCTGCTACGCAGCCCACAGTCATGATGAAAGGGTGACCTATGAACAGCAGGTTAACACATTTATAAAGTGGGCTTATAGTTTCATTTATTATTTCTTCACAGAAAAGCAGGTAGGAATCCCCACCCTCCTATCCCAACACAAGTAAATACTAATAAAAGTTGTTCCCTCAGCATAATAGAGAATTAAACCTTAGGAAAGATTTGCAAAGGGCAAGACATTCCCAGTCTTAGCCTAATGAAAACTAAAGTCTTATCTTGAGATCACAGCATTTTCCAAAAATACCGCTGTTTTTATTCCTTAACATGGGCAAATCATAACGTATGAAAATCTAGTGTTCTCCAGAAAAACATTCCCATATTATGGATATTTATTGTGCTGCATTAAGCAGTAAGAGTTTGAGAAACAAAACACTAGGATTGGAACCCCACTTCTTGAGGCACAGTGTGAACTTGAGGAACTGGTTTTCCCTTAAAGCTTCTGTTTCTTAAACTATGGCTTTACAGAAAATGCTCCTGAAGATTCCTCTTATCAACAATTCTACCTCTAAGTAAGAACCTCTGATAATTCCACAGCTAATATCACCCAATCAGAATGTGAGAACTCCATCTTTTCTGTTTTAGAAAATGGAAATCATGGTCTCTGCTTAGTCTACTTAGAAGCTAACATCTCACAGGAGGACCCCAAATAAAGGCCCAAAATCAAAGGGTACTCTCTGTGCCACCTCAAACTAAAATAAAGCTATGAAATATATTACTAACGCTTTAAGTAGTGTTTTTTTATCACTGAAAATTATTATTTGTCAGAAAAGTTCTCATTTGCAATCCAACGTTTGTTTACTTGCTTAGTAGGATCTAATGCCCTTCATCTCTCAAAGTTTTACCTTTTTTTGGGGTCATTTAAAACTTTTTTTTAGCAAAATACCTTAATGATTATATATGCACAACAGCAAGTTCTTTTAAGGACAGGCAAACCCACACTACGGGGAATATTATCTATACTGCACACATATAGGGGCCATTTTGTCATTTTTAGGCTTTAGCGATTCATTCCAGCACAAACAATAATTGTCAGAATCCTTTCTCTCTGCATGCAATATGTATGCTCTATTCTCTCCATAAATCAGAATGATATTGGACTGTTCAAAGCAGTTAAGCACACTCTGATGAACTGACACATGTATCAACTTTGATACATGTGTCAATTCAATAAAAGCATCCTTAAACAGACAGAAAATGTTAAGATAGATAGTGGGGAAGATACTGTACTGCTGGATTTCCATAGCCTGATATAAAATAAATCATCCCCCGATCATGTAAATATTTATCATTCACAAGCCCTGTAATCCCTCTATACTTAGAGATCCCTATCAGCTGCTGCATTGATGTGCCTATTGTTATGTGCGAAGTGTCTTTCTTTACAGAAGCTAAAGTATAAAAAAAAATTAAATAGGAGAAGCTTTATCTTTTACGTAACTGAATAAAGAAAAAAGCAATAAAAAAAGAAATTGCATCTATTAGATATTAGAACTGTTTTCACCTAAGAAACAGAAATATAAGTTGCAAATTGATCATTCTTTTCTGTAAAACTTTTCTATAAAATGCTTAGTGCAATTATAGAGCTGCAATATTACAATACCCTAGAATTTTCTTTACAAGAAGTGATTTTCTAGTTCTCTTTACCTGGGTTGTCAACTCCAGTCTGAATGACATCATCCAAGGTGAATCCACTTGGTGTCTGCTTGTCCCTGAGCTTCTTGTAGATGTCAGGAGTCAGGACCTTGGCCATATGATTGTTGTGCTTGGTGAGGTCAGGATATTCATCCTCAGCTGAATAATTCAGCTTAAAGTTGTTATGGGTGTTACCGAAAGGCATGTTGGAAGATCGGGCTAGACCTGCAGTTTGAGGGAGAATTTAAAAGGTGTAAAGGTCCTTAGTTAGAAAAAATTGTGCAGGGCTGCAAAAGACATGTAGAAGACAAAATAGCTGGTAACAGTCTAGTAGTATTTTGGATTCTAACTTGAGAAACATCAAATGGCTAAGGCATGCTGCAACCAAATGTGAAATGTCTTGTATGGGGGGCAATGCCTATTTAGATACAGGCTGTCCTTTATGAGGTTTGCGTGATATAGTCCTAATGGTGTCAGGTTGTCTAGACATTAAAGAGTCAGATGTCAAAAGTTGTGAACTGAAGTCTTGCTCATCTACAGAGGTGTTTTTTATTCCATCTCCTAATTGTAGAATTTTTATATACATGAACCTCCCCAAACCAATATGTACCCTACATCAAGCAATTCTTGATGTTCTCTGGCTTCCATTTGCCGCAGTTCTATATTTGGTTGGAATGAGACGTGTGAAAGCATTTTCACTTGGCAATCTGACAATTGTGTGTTATATGGTGGGTGAGTGTGTGTGCGTGACCAGCAAGATACTATATGACACTTTATTGGGCTGTGTTCTTGGATGTGCCTGCTTCAGTAGCAGCAAGTGGCAATTTGGCAGTGCTGGGACAGCACATTCTGGATAAATATAGATCATGCCATTTCTGTACACATAGCCAAAGTTGACAGGTGGCTGTGCTGTGAAACATGAGCAGAAAGCAAGACGGTGGGGAGAGGTATAAATATTTGGGAGAGGGTAATGAAAGAGTACAGTGGAAGAGAAAAAAATCTGAGGCAAGTGGACAGAAAAGAAAATTGGTGTCATGAGGAAATAAGAAGAGGGGGAAGAAGTGGGAGGAGAGGAGGTGTCATCTCAGTTACTTCTCTCAGTTTAAGCTACTTCAGAATCCCATAAGTGGTGATAAAATGTTCCACTGAAATTGGAATAGCGTGGAGCACAGTACTTGTCCTTGCCAAAGCTAAAGGCAGATAGACAGAAGAACATACAAACACTTTAAGTAACTGTTTAGCACGGTAAGGCTTAACAACACCCCATTAAAAGGATATACTAGATAGGGATTTTTTCTCTGCTGATCTGTATTGCAGGGAAAGTTGTGTACTGTAGGTCATTCCTACCAACAAAAGTGTTAAAGAGAATAGACCTTTCACAACAGCCCTAAGTGAAATCATTAGAATATTTAACAGAGAAACAGCTTGAATGCATGTTTCAGAAAGAAAGATTTAGGAGCTTTGCAGGCCATTCTAGCAGGCAGTTTCTACAAGGAACTGACATTTGCTAGTAGGAAGAGAGAAGGTCAAGTCTTTTAAGTTTGACAGTGTAATGGTTTAAGTTTCAGTAGCTCTGTCTTGCTCTGGTATTCAGACATTTTAGGTCCAATAATTGAGCAATAACCTTTTTATTTCAAATTATAGATACATACATTACATTATCACACAGTTAACAAGGTATACTATACAGCAAAAAACTGTTCCATGATCAAATTTGATCCTAATTATGCTATTCAGGCTAGCCTGGAGGAGCCCAAACATTTGCCAGCTTCTGAGTTAAACTTCAAGGTACCAATAACCAGAAAAGAGTTAAAAGGACAGGGCTCTTACACATGGGCGTTTATAGCTTTGAGGAGTTAAGTAATCCCATGCTTCTCTATGGAAATTGTACATGAACGGCTGAGCACAGATGAAACACTACATGCATTTTATCTGCATTGCAGTATGCTCCCGTGGGTGTTGACCCTATAGAGAAGTATGGCTTCATTTAATCTATGTATCCTCATGCAGTGGGATATACAAAAAAAAATAGTTGTGAATGTCTATGTGTAAGACCTCTGTATACCTATGTATAGGCTATAGGAACAATCATTTTCTGCTGTCTTCAATTTTTAAAAAGTATTTGTACAATTTCCACATTAGTTTTGTGCACTAGTTTTCTATTTCCTGCACACAGTAGTATGTTGTAGTACAGACAGAGGACATCTGGGAGCTGTCATACCCAGGGTGACATGGTGAAACAGAGACAGGGGACACTAGGAGTTTTCATTTACCCATCTTAGTCTGGACACTAAGCAAAAGGAGGGACAGTGGTTCAGACAGAATCTGAACAACTGGCACTTTTTCAAAATTGTGTGCTTGTCTACAACATTTTCTATGTGTTCCACATTCGTTATTGTGTGCTGGTGTGTGTTAATTTGTGCATGCACAAGTGCACAGCTTAGGAACAGTATTGCTCTAGTGGACTGGCAAAATATTAAACACTCTGCAGGTTTCCTGGTTAAGACTCTGCAGATATGCCTCACATGAAAGTATATGTATATATGTATCATGCACTTAGGATATCATCACTGCTGCACAGGTTATCACATGTGTTGGGTCAGAAAAGGTACATACATAGAAGTGCTATGCTCAGGCAAGAACAAGTCAAGAAAACCACTGTATACATTAAGAAAATTGTTAAACCTGATCTCTACATCTTTATCAGCAAACACATGCAAAATGTACAGTCATGTAAAATGCATCTGGAGGTCAGGTTTAACATACAAGGTAAAGGTAAACTGCACTGCAGCCTTCAGACAGGGATACAATTATGTGGACTACAATGGTTCTTCTTATGTATGCTTTTTAGGTGATTGATCTACCTAGAGTACTGCCGCAAACTACAATTTGATTTCCACACCAGACTTTCTGGCTAGAGGAAGATACTTCTAGCAGTCTGTCTATAGGAGAAAAGGGCCATGGGTGGTTTATAAACAGAGGGTTTACACATATAATTTGCAAGGAAGGTTTACATTCTATGCATATATTTACAAGAGAGGAGGATAAAAATTCTGCAAAACTACATTCCATTTGATCTTAAACAGCTGCCAGCATTGACTCTGCAACATTTTGGGGGCCCAAGGCAAATGCCCTCTCCCCCAAACCCTAAAAACAGCTCTGATATTAGAAAAAAAACATGAAGAGGTAGCTTTTTCTAAAAAAAAAATAGAGATTTGCAGGTCTTTCTTAAACAAGGTATTTACAAGGCTTCCCTAGCAGTAGAAGGTTAAATGCTTTACCTGCTGTAGAGACGGAGCAAACTTCAGGGTGACCCGTCTTACTCTTCCAAATTCTATCTTATATAACCCTAAGTAGCTTTCAATTGGCCAGTTCTTTGAAGGTGTGAAGTGTGTCACTGTGATGTCAAGACACCAACACCTTCTCATTGGCTCTTATTATATCTGACTTGATGCCTTTATGTGGAGCACAAGAGCTCAGCTTTCTCACTCTGGGTTATAATTAGAGACTGGGTGGGACAGTTCAGTAGTAGTACAGAGGAAATTTAGGAGTCTATCATACACAGGGTGACATGCTAAAACCGAGAGAGGGGGGACTAGGAATTTCAGTTTACCCATCTGAGTCAGGGAGATACAGTGATACATTATGAGAAATCTGGAAGCCTGTCTACTGGGGAAGGAGAGGAAGTGTTAACGACAGACACACTGAGTTGTTATTCTGCACTGGGTTATATCAGAATATCCCAGTTAACCAGTGTCTGCACTTATGTAAATGTGGATCTTTGTTTATAGATAGATAGATGTTTATAGAGGTGACCATAGATGCCAAGAATCATTCAGGTTATTTGGCAATGACATTAGACACCTAACAGACTATCATGTGGATCAAAGTCCAGTAACTGCCAGTTCAACCATGCTGTCTGATTATCTGCACAATATTTGTGAAGATTCTTATTCATCCACGTCATGGTATATCTGTAGAAACAAGTCAAATCAATTGGACTTGCTGTGTTTTTTCTTGAAGACGTTTCATCAGTGATCCGACTGGCTTCAATTCACAATTCATTCTGCACACACACACCTTTGGGGACAATCAACAGGCCATCCTGCTGATCAAAGGTGGTCAATAACTGATCATTCTGGTAGAGTGGCTAATGCAGGAACCAAATGCCCTCGGGCCACATGCAGCCTTCGACCCCCCCCCCTTCTGTGGCCCCCCACATGCTGTGTTTTCTTACCATATGTAATGAGAGATTAACTGGCCCCTGCATTGATTAAACCTTAAATTCAGACTAATCCCCTCTATTGTTCACACCTGTGATGTCCCTGTATTGTTCACACTTGTGACATCTCTATTTTTCACACCCCTACAGCCCTCTACTGTTTACACTTGAGACCCAGACTGAAACTGCCACATTGTTCACCTGTTCACACATTATTCAAAATGCTAATGAGGCACCAGCACTGTGTCACTGTATATAGTACATATTAGACTTTCCCTCAGGAAAAACAGAAGTTGGACAGCACTGCAGTAATATAATAAAAAGCACAAAGTTAGCCCAGGTCTAGTGACCTATAGGAACCAATCATTTTAGCTTACCTCTAAATGCTTGTTCAAGGGACCTGGGACCTATGCCCTTTGTCAAAGCACTGATTTGGTTCCACATTTCATCATTCCTAAGGGGATCTGACACATTGTGGAACAGTATGCGCCCAGTGTATGGCCATTTTAATTATTAGTAACTGCTTTTCTGTTATACAGTATAACAAGAATACAACATATGTTGGAATTCAATGAATACTTAATAATAATAATAATAATAATAGTTATGTTGTGAGTAGCAGAGGATGAGTAGAGTATAACAGTGCTTTATTAGCAGGCATTACACAACAGTAAGCTTTCACTTTCACTTTTAAGCTGACAGGAAGTATCCACAGTATGTCTTGAGCACAGTGAGATCTACAGGCCATTTGTATAAACACCACAATAATAATAATATTAATAATAACAGTGTGCTGAGTGAATAATACTTGCTAGCCTGTTTTTCTCTGAGGCAGTGTGTATGTGTGAGCCTCTTACAACAGCTTATAGTAACTTGTTGGTTTCAACTGCTTTGAACCCTTTTGAGCCTTTGGTGTAGAGTATCAGTTCAACTGCAACCTGAGCTTTATGCTTACATGTGCTATAGAACACCATCAACAACTTTACAAAGTTTACAGTACCAAAAATGCAGGGGAAGGCAATCAAATGTTTTAGTATCACAGGTTCACACTGACTTATATTTAAAGAAATTTTCTGGTGTTTTGTCACATATTTATATCCAAATCTACTGAGGCCTAAAGTCTGCTAATTTGACCACTTTTCTGTGTAGTTTTTTTTCTGTGCGGTTTTTCACTTGCGTTGCTGATTTTCCACTTCCTTCAGGTCTTTACCATTTCTTTGCCATTTGCTTTGCTGATTTTGCTTCAGGTATTTAACATTTCTAATTCTAACTAAACGCAACTTAGTAAACCAGAGGTGTTTTGGAGGACATTTTAGTTCAAGTTCCTATTTTAGGTTTGTTTTGGTTCCTCGTTATCTCATGCCAAGCTTACAGATACAGGGCAGCAAATACCAAATTACCTTACTTCTCATCCTACTTGGCTTTTTTTGCCAGGGTTTCTTCATTGAGTCCTTCCCAAGGGTCACCAGCTCCGCAGTTCAGAACCCTGTGCTTTATGCAGTTCTATATATTACAAACCACTTTTTTGAATGCCAGTTTATTGCACTAGCAGGATTAGTAAAGTGATCCAGAGAGAAAAAAAATCACTGTTTTTCTCAAGTCAGTATGAGAATTGGGGAAAAGTCTGCAAGGTGACACTTTGACTCAGTAGCAGGGGACTTAGCAATGGTATAGATTTCATCACCATGTGACAGGAGTAGAGCTAGACAATAATTGACTGCACATTTCTTTGCAAGGTGACACTGGCAGGAGGCCAGTGACCCTGACTGAGAAAATGTGTAAGTCTGCTCTTGTAGCTGAGGCTAGCAAATAACACTGGCCAGTTACTGTCTACTCTGCAATGCAGTTGGAACAGGGTTAATAACTGTCATGCTGAAATGCTGACATGCACAGCATTTGTCAGTGTATATTTTATACTGTCATGAAGACTGGGCTTACTGCCACCTGCACCCAGCACTCATTCTCTAACGTTTCCTCCACAACTCCCATAACCATGCTCTTATTCGCTGCCCCCTTAGCACTTTCTCTCTCTCACTGCCCATGCTACTGGTTAGTTTTTCTCCTTGAGATTCATTTACCACTTTTCTGGACTCACAGAGGCAATTGCCATAAGAGATATATTTTCACTTGCATAGGAGCTTGATTTTTTTTGCAGTTTGCTTATCCCAGTATTTGGATAGATGACCAAAAATTCATGTGATTTCTATATTGAGCTATTATTAGAAGGAGGTTATTTCAATCCTACATACTGTATATCTCACAAGCCTCAATCATATCCATATGACTATGTATTTAGAGGAGTCTACATGCTCAATAAGAAGGCAGGCACACAAAGGAGTTATACTTGACTTAAACCAATGTATTTTAGCGATAATTCTGTGTTTTTTAGTTAAAGAAGCTGGTATGGTCACCTTTAGGATTTACCAGCTACAGAAAGAGAGGTGTAGCAATAGGGGTAGCAAACAAATGACTATAGTGGGTTTCATGTTAAGGGCATGTGTAAATAAGAAAATGGTAACTGACATAAACATTGGACCAGTGCAAATGAGAATATGGTTATATATTCAAAATGATTAAGTTTAAAGAGGACATTTCAGGGTAAGAATTGATGTGAACTATTATCAGTAACAAGAAAAAGAGAGCTTAACCATATCTATTTATAGAATTTGTGATATAAAATGGCAGGCTTTATACGTTTGACACTTGAGAAAGGGCAATTACAGCCCGAAACATGTTGTGTATAGCAGCTTAAATAAATATTAATCACAAGCAGTTAATCTGCGTCAGAGTGCTCTCCTCTCTCCTACTGAAAGTTCAAATGTTTGCCAACATTTTAAATTCTTTGTAAATATGGTGTGCATATTAATGGTGGCTGGAGAGCAAAAACTGCATTCAGGCAACAGAACGACACTATAATAGGTTTTGGCTTCTTTATATTTATTGTTCTATATGTTGATTCTTCATCTCCTGGTTTTAACACTTTACATCAAGGCATCATCTGTAATGACTGCCACCTTTTCTATCCTCTTCTCTGAAGGTCAATGCCTTAGAATAACAAATTTTAAAAGCTCTATTATTAGTGCAAACAACAGTATGACAGAGAGCACCCTGGACTATTTTTACCATTATAGTTTATAATGTACCCGCGCTTTACAGTAGTGAAATTCCACACTATGTAACAGATCAACCAAGGCATGTGATCAGAAGAGCTGCATGTGAGAGCTAACAATCTAGAGTAAGAGGATATTTTATGGGTGACTGGTGTGATTACTATTGCTGGAGAATCATTCAGCCCTGTGCAGATCTACAAGAATTAAGGCAAAGTTTTCGTGGAGCCTTTCCTTCAAGCATAGTAATAAGTCAATTGCTTTTACCAGCCATTACTTCTTGAGATGGGCCAATGCGGCCAATGCACTCTTGTTTAGAAAAGGTTCATACCTCCAATATGTCAGAGGATATATCTATGGGTCTATGCACTAAGGGGCTCCAGCCTGGATTTAACAATCTCATTCAAAGGAAAGCATGGTGATATACCTTGACTTCATGCAATCTGTTTAATCCAATCCAATCCAATTTTTTTGGTGCAAAGCTTTGCCATACCTAAAACATATTATAAACAGAATTGCAGGAAATGAGAAGAACATATACATAATTTCCTGTGTAGAATTGTGTTCACATTTTGTTCAACCTTTTCTATTTATAACAGGCAGTGAATATCATAATCCTTATTGACCAGAGCTGTTCTATTCTGATTGAGCATAATACACAACTGGAGACCTGGTTGTGCTTGAGACAAATTATAAGATTTGTGTAATGTTACCAGGAATGTTCCATAGGTGAAATGATTAGATTCCTCAATAGTTGTCCCCCACTTATGTTAAGGATTAGCCTGAACATTAAGTTTGGTATTTAAATGGGAAGTTCATCTTTAAAGGAGACATAGGATAAATGAAAAAAAACCCTAATTTTGTAGGCAATTATAAGTAATATGTGGTGTTGCTTTACATGGTGCTAAAAATAACATTATCTTTAAAAATAGCCCCTTTATTGGAGCTCCCTGTAGATGTTCTCTGGTGCCTGTCTGTGTTTCAAATGAGGAGTGGGCATGTCCTAATGGTCCCTGCCAGAAGCACAGTAGGAGGTGGACAGCCAATCACAGCCCTGTAGTCACACAAGCACAGACAGGCTTCAGTACCCTATCAGGTCCTGCTATCTACTGATTGGTTCCTGTCCTACAGTGCAGTACCGCCGGCTCCCCTGCACAGCCTGGAAACTCAGGGAGCAGGAAGTGGAAGAGAAGGGAGGGATTATTAGGGTTTTTGCAGAAATATTCAATAAATCAGCACAATTCTTCTATATCTAAATTAGTATAATGCACTGGTACATTCTTATTTTTTACACTGAATGTCTCCTTTAAACTAAGTTTTGATATGATGTAGACATTGATATGCTGAGACAATTTGCATTTGTCTCCATTTATTGTTATGATTTATCAGTTAATAGAGTTTTTGTTCAGCAGCTATCAGGTTGCTAGGGTCATATTTAACCTAGCAAAAAGGTAGTGGGTTGAAAAAGAGATGGGAATATGAATAGAAAAGGGCCTGCATATAAACAGTAAGAAATAAAAATAAAAATACAACCATAACCTTACAAAGCAATCAATGTTGGCTGCTCAAAGCTGGAAAGAGGCAGAAGAGGAAATTAAATAATTCAAAAAAAAAAATAAAAACAATGATTAAAACCAGTTGCAAAGTCGATAGGAATAAGACATTCTATAAAATACTAAAGGTGAACCACCCCTTTAAATGAGAACTAAAGAAGTAGGTTAGAAATATTGTACATTATATTTTGGGTTTCTGTACCAGCCCAAGGCAACCACAGCCCTTTAGCAGTAAAGAGCTGTGTCTCCAAAATGCCCCAGTAGCTCATCATTTTTCTTTTCTGCTGATTCACTGCACATGCTCTGTGCTACTGTCACTTACTGAGCTTACAGTTACAGAATTTAATAATCAGCTCTGTAGCATCATCTTATATTACAGGCCAACCTCATTTTGGCTGAAACTTTAGCCTGGTGCACTAAGTTCAATATATAAAATAAGGCATTTTTAGCCATATTCATTTTTAGGGTTTCGTTCTCCTTTAATATTGTTCTGGGTCACAATAGTTCCATCTTTGGAATGGGTCAGGAAGTAGAGTATAGTATCTAGAAGATTTGTATCTTTGATATGTGGTATATAGTGAAATGCCATGAAGGTTTCATTAATTCAGATGATCCTGAGGTCATGACACCAACCATCTAATGGATCAGCAGGATATTAATAGCACTACCATTAGTGCCAAATGTCTATCCTTCTGTCGCCCTGCTCCAGTACTTTAGCACTAAAAAAACAGAGGCTTTTTTTAGTTGTCATTTGGCTTGGGCCACTGTCTGTGAGTGCTAGATTTCAGGATAAACTTCTGTGCCTTATCAGCAACAGCTTACAATTTTCTCTTTTGTTTGCTCATCCACACACAATGTTTCTGATATATTCTTTACACTCAAATACCTTAGCATTATCCCAGACTATGGCAATACCTGCATTGAAATTAATCATTTTTTCTTGGATATCTCTGCATAGATATGAATTATTATTATTATTTTTAAATTACCTCTTGTTTATCTGCAAACACCTTCTCAAGCACTCTAAATGAAACAAGAAAATGAAAGTGTATCAAAGTAATTAAAAATATAATGTACTGTTGCCCTGCACTGGTAAAAATTGTTCTCTTTCCCATTTTCTCTCATACTCTGCCTTCTCATCCTTTCTCATTGTCATTGTCTTTCTCCCATTACTTTTTCCTTCTCTTAAAGGGGTAGTTCACCTTTAAATAATTTTTTAGAATATTATAGAACGGCCAATTCTGAGCAGCTTTTCATTTGGTCATAATTTTATTCTCTACAATTTTTGAATTATTTGCTTTTCTCCTTTGATTGTTTCCAACTTTGAATTGGGGGGTAACTAAACCCGAAAGCCAAAAAACGATTGCTCTGTGAGGCTACATTTCTAATGTAATTGTTAATTTTTATTACTTATCTTTCGATTCTAGCCCTCTCCTATTCACATTCCTGTATATTATTCAAAACACTGCCTGGTTGTTATGGTCAATTGCACCATAGTAACCAGATAGCTAATGAAATTAATTAAAAATTAATTAAAAGGTGACCAACCCCTTTAAGTTTCTTGCTCCCTTTAATCTCCCTTTGTGTCTTTTATTTCTCCTGTGTAACACAGTTTCTCTTGCTCACTCTCATACAATCTTATAGTGTATGCAGCTCAGTTTGTGTATATAAACTGCATATGTAACTAGCCAACTGTCAAAATATTGACAGATCTAAAATGTTGTTATAAGTATAAATAGATACTAGATAGATAGAAGATTAATTGGTAGGTGGAACACTTTTTGAACACATTGTTGACCAATGTAGCTAATATACAGATTATTTGCTACATATTTACAGATAAATATATATGATGCACCCTGGGGGGGGGGGGTATGATGCTTGTACTGTACTTTTGGTTATATAATATGTTTATTAGTCTCCTGGTAACATGGAGTATGGGAGAGTAATTACTGCAAGGTGAGAGGTCATCTCCATATAGGGGGACCAAGACACTGATACAGCACAAGCTGAGAGAGCCAAAAAATATATATAGATTAGAGGAGGGCGGGGGAAGGGAAGATGAGGGCTTAGGAGCAGAGCAGACTCAATATGGGTGAGAGCAGAACAGGGAGTTCAATAGAAAAATAGCAGGTGGGAATATACAAATAAGAGGGGAAGCAGAAAAAGCAGCATATTCTAAGAAATACTAATAATTCATACCAATAATTTAAAATAAGGTCCTTATATAAGCAGGTTTATAATCAATACAAAGCAGTGACAATATCCAGTATGAGTGCCACAATATAGCAGCAAACAATGAGTAAAGCTGGCCATAGATGCAAAGATCCTCGAACAATTGGACTTCCCCATCTCCCAACCTGCCACTAACCATTCCGATCAAATAAAGTAGTTAAAGAACAGATTAGCCGATGTTGGTGTGGCCAAATCAGGAGAGAGAGCAGTAACAGATGGTGGATTTTCCTTAGAACAAACCTGCCTTGTTCACAGATCAGCCGATGTTCTGGCCCTGACAGCAATCGTACGAAAGTTATGTCCGACAAAAGCTGGTGCCAGTCTCCCTCTGAAAATCTTATGACTGGCAATACATGCAGAGATATTATCGGCATTATTATCAGTGGCGTAACTAGATGTTACTGGGCCCCACAGCAAATTAATTTTAGAGCCCCAAACATATCCAGAGGTTGTCCTGTTTTACCAAAATGTATTGAAATTGTACATGAATTTGAGCCTCATGGGGCCCCCTATACCTCCTGGGCCCCCTGCAGCCGCAGGGTCTGCTTCCTCTGTAGTTACGCCCCTGATTATTATTAATAATTAATATAAAAAACAGCCTATTGGATTTATTTTAATGATTTTCTAGTAGACTTAAGGTATGAAGATTCAAATTACGGAAAGATCCGCTATCTGGAAAATCCTGGGTCCTGAGCATTCTGCATAACAGGACCCATACCTATAGTCACTTTCCTGAAATCTGCAACAGATGGCAGTTTTAAATGTGCATTCCGTTATGTGAGCCCATACTGGGTTGTTTAGGCAACCACACCTTTTAAAGGACAGATATCACCAACAAATGAAAACAATTTCCTAAAATTGACATGCCATTTTTTTCGATTGTAAAAATGTAAAATTATTTATAATAGCAAAAAATGCTTTGTTTCAATGTTCCTGCTGAAATGCTAATATCCATGATATAAAAGGCAAAGTATTATCTTACAAATAAAATGTAACACTTTCTGGAAATGATGCAGAGTTTGGAGAATGCTATATACATATAAATGTCTACAGGGCAATGAAACTGGTTAAGGCAGAACTCTGCAGCCCTTCATCAGGTGTTAAATTCCTCTTTGGCTCAACTACTATTACCAACTTTTAACCCACTCCTTATGCTTCTATTTTTGTACAGTCCTTCCACGTGTAGTGTGTGTCTCTCTCTCTCTCCTGGAGCGACATGTCCACCCAATGCACAGGTCTGCACTTCCACATATCTGTTATTAGGCTCTGTACATACCCACCAAGGAGCAAGCATTTAGAACAGAGATCATCCAGTATTTGTTGGGGTATTCTGGGGGTTGTAGTTCAACAACAGCTGTACTCAACTTCATGGCATGTTACATGATATTTCAGAGGATTAACACTTGCAATAAAGTGTAGTCACTGGGGGTGTACTATCCTGATGGCTGTACAGAGCATCCCAGGTCATACGATGAGATTAGAGGATAGGAAGTTTTGTATTTTGCACTCACACTTGCTATTTACAGTACCGGTCTAAAATATGATATGTACTACAACATACAAGCACAAACATTTCCCCCCTTTTGTCACAAAAATGTATTAATTTTTCCAATCATTTTTCTAATTTAAAATAAAAGCTTAAGGTAGACACCATTTACAGGTTTTTGTTACTATTGGAAAAAAAACCTTTTAAAGAATAAATCTTACATGGCCCAGCAAATATGTTTCATTTGAGACTGATAAATAATTTTTTTCCCTGTCAAGAGATTACTCAACCATTTTATAAAAAGTAGAGCCAAAATGCAATGTATTACACCTAGAAGGGCAGAATTTCATGTAGAGCTACAAAGCTATTTGGGGCAATAATTAGACAGGTTTCCTCTGTGACTTCAGTTAAATGATGAAGTCTCATCTAAAGCTTGGCATATATGGCAACGTTTGCTCTTTAAACAGGTATTTATCAATGGAATGTTGCCAGGGCCAGCAACAGAGGGGTGGGGAGGTGCTCTAGGACCCTAGGTACATATCTCTGGTGCCTTCTAGCCCTGTGTATCCAGAAACAGTGGTGTACAACACAGTGAGCAAGCTGGTGAGATATCAAGGGTAACAAAGCTCTGTGGGGCCGCATGGGGAAGATGGCTCTGCCAGCTTAGTAGCATTGGACCATATGATTACTGATGGCAGCTCTGCTAGCAAAGGCTGCTCAAACAAGATTTGGGAGCTCTAGGGCCAGTTAAGAAGTCACAGGAATGGAAATGGAAATCCAGTAGTTATTTCAATGTATATTGAAAAGCATATATTTTGAAGAGTTTCTGGATGTCAGTATCACTTTAAGTAATTTACCAGCAAAACGTTGGCAGATACAAGGAGAATATGCTTGATGAAGGGGTGTGACCCCAAATATTGCATTTCACTGAATAAACATGCAGGGTTTTATCGAACTTTTATCTGCCCATGTTGTACTGTTAAATTACTTTCTTCTATAGTGAGAAGCGTGCCAACCCTTTATACCAGGCACTGGGTGAATTTATATAAAGAGGGTTCGGTGTGCTGGTGGTACACTCACTAGTATTACCTAGAGTTCCACAGCTTATTATCCTCAAAAATCCCAAGATCCTTCTCAAGTAAGAATACATCAGCACCCTAATATTTAGTGTATAATTAGCATTTATGTTATTTCTACCAAAGTGCATAACCTTGCATTAACCAGCACTCTTTGTTATCTTTCTTTCAGCCATTTCCACTTACAAATATCATGTTTCAGGCAAATATTCCTTAATTTAACCAGTAAACTCTGTGTTGCACTGTATCAAATGCTTTAGCAAAGTCTGTGTTGATTACATCCACTGTCATTCCCTATTTTAGGCTTCTGCTTACCTCCTTATAGAGGACAATTAAATTTTTTCTGGTATATCTACTATTAAATAATCTGAATAGCAGAAGTAAAAAAGTTTGATCTAAATTCAGTTGTTTGTAGACAATGATTTGATGTTATTTACTGGTCATCAGCTCAAGGCCTACTTTTAGATTATGATCTACCTTTGGGTCTCCGTTATTTTAAATTATGGTGAGACAGACTGTGTGTGCCTGCTGAAGCCAAGTCATGCAAATGTATAGCTACTAAATAAGAGAAATTTACCCAGATCTTTGGTATCTCTGGGGCATATTAATAAATGTTCTGCTATAAACAAAATATAATATTTCTATATTGTTTTTACATTGCACAGAACATTAGCTATTGGTTCAAGATCAGCAAGAATCAGAAAGTAAATAGAAGATGGGGCTGCCAGAGGAAACACAACTGACCCTAGAGAGTGAACAGTGGGAAAGATAAAGGAGATGGTAACATCAGAGGCTTCAGTAAAATGAAATAAACTCTCAATATAATTCAATGTGAACATATTATACATATGAATAGTGAATACCATGCCAATTACAGAGTATATGAGAATGCGAGCAATAGCTTAGGACTTTGCAGTTTATTACTTTTTGTGGTAATTCATTTTAGTTCTGCAGAGCACTTTACTTTTCTGCTGCCATAGGCTAAATACATACTATAAACTAATCATGAGTAAGCCTCAAAACTTGATTTATTTTGACAAACTTCTCCAAGAACATATGAAATTGTTACAGGGCACCAACCACAAAAATACTTGTGTAAAGGAACTCTGCAATGTCACTTAAGCCTATGAGTTGGAAACAAAGGGTGCATCAGTGGCCCGTCTTTAAGAGCTTTAAAAGCATGGGTGCCCAGACTTTTTCAAAGTGGGGTCAATGGTAGTGAAGTTATCACATGAGGGTTTACCGTATAGAGTGTTATAATGCCATGGAAACCTATTGTTATATTAAATTTTTTTTTTAAAAAAATACATATTTCTCAAAGCAAATTCTGAATAGTGGGTCCTCAAAAGGACATTTTGTGGACAGCCTTGGGCTACTTGTGACCTACTAGTAAATGAGGATCCCCTAAAGTAGCAGGTCCTGGTGAGTTTGAGCATAGCAACAAACAAAATGCTGGCCTTCCAAGATCTTTCTCCCTATTAATATCATCAGCATCAAACATCATTTTTACCAGTCAGGCTCGTAAAAAAAATGGACACATGGCAACCCTACAGCCATTTGATTTTGAGCCCAGTAAATAATTAACTGCTTAATGATCAGGTGATTTGTGAGAAACCTGAACAATAGTTATAAAGTAAATTTTGGATTTTGGTGATCTGACTAAAGCAACCAAATACAGCTAAGCTGCTTGTTATTACAATATACCCAATTTCCACAATCCATAAATCAGTCAGATCTTAGATTTCCTGGACTCAGCAGATGAACACCACCCAGTGGCCGAATGTGGAAGATACAGTCAAAGCCAAATAAGTGTGCAAGCACTTAACATATGATAGCATATGGGTTGATAGTTGAGAAGTTGCAGCTGCCATGCAGTATACTGTTAAAAGGCATCTAACCCCCATAAATGCACTGATGCAGACTTACTTATAGTGTTTCTCTGAGCACTTTTGCAATTTATATTCAGTTTACATTTTTAACTGTTTCTAAGGTATTTGTCGTTTAGACTAATATCATATATCATTTTTAAGTATCAACAACATCAGGGTTAACTAGTCCAAAAGTGCATAGAAAATGCATGGACAGTTAGAGTCACTGACACTCTTGGACTTCAAAGAGAGCTGTTAAGCTGATGCCTACAAAGAACCTACTTAGCAAGACCAGCAGCTACACAGCAAAGAAAAGCATATCAATTTACAGCACTTTAGTGGACAAGAATATAACAACAAGCAACACAGGCATATCAGGAGCAGGATGCAACAGCAGGGAGATTGTGTCCAATATGAGAAAATATAATTATACTGTAATGCTCATAATATTGTGATCTCTAGTCAGACTCTCTACTGATGATTTTTTTAAAGCCAAACTAGTAGGGGCAGGTGACACAACTTGAATGAAAATGAAATGAAATTTGGACATTGGTTGTGGCAGAGACCAGTCCAACCAAAGGCAGTACCCTAAAGGATAAATTTAGACATGCTTGTTCATACTGATGGGATAGCCAACCTGTGAAAGAATGCCAAAAGAATCATTCAGCAGCTGACCAGATTTGTTTCTTTTGGACAGGCTTTGTCAAAGACACTGAGACTGACAGTATTGGGAAAGTTAAGCAGGCAGTTAAGAAAGTACCCTAATTGCTAGCTTTTTTTTGATTGGTTAATTCAAAAATGTATTGTGGCAGTCTCTCTGTAAAATAATCAGGTTCCCAGATGCAGGGACTCTGCATGTATCTTCTTGTAGTTCACAAAACAAAATGTAGGTCCCTTTACCGCGCCCCCACTTGCTAACATGGTTATTTTACCCTTTATGGTGTATGGAACATACATCTGGATGTGACTATCCCATGCCAGAGATTTTTTGCTAGCTTGGGATCCATTCACTACAAGATAAAGCAGTGCCTTTTCTTCCTGGGTATCAAGATGGATGCCAAGCATGTAAATGTGCCTTCTTAGCAACAACATAGAAAATACCAGTGAATTCAAAGGTCATGTCATGCACTGCAGTAGGGAAGCTCAATTTAAAACAGTTAAGGCCTGATAGGTATTCTTATTTTTGGCACAGACAACCCTCCTGCATAAAGCTCTGCTTACAAAGCAGTATCAGCAAAAGCTGAAGGGTGGGGTTGTATTTTCATAATCTAATTATCTACCTTGCAAGGACCAAGCATATAACAGTAGCTTCAGTTTCCCTTTTGCCCTGTTTAGCTCAAGAAATAACAAAAATAAATAGATATTTCATTATTAAACATGAAAAGTATGTTCAGCACAAGCCCTATTCACTGAACACATGTTGAACAAAGGGCCCTTTACAATAGACCCAGATGCAACAAGTGCAAGAATTAATTGTCCAAATATATTTGGCAGCTGATTTCTTTGCCCTATAATATTACATTTGAAGGTCTCAAGCCTAGGTAAGATGATTAGAATTCATTGCATGCCGCTGAGAAATAAGTCCATGAGACACATTCATACCCCATTAACTTATCTATAGTATCTGTAAAAAAGTAGTTTTTTGCTAATGACTGGCACAAATTTTTTTCTGTGTTATTATTTAAGGGTTGGATTATTTCTTGTTTTATGTTAGGGATTTTTGAAGTGCCTCCCCCTCTGCTGGGTACAAGTAAGCTATCTGTCCCTTATGCTATGTATGTTACACTCAGCTTTGCATAGGGATAAGGAATGTATCATGCGCAGGCTGGATCAGATTTTGAAGGACCTAGCAATTTAAAGGTTAAATGGTGAATGCTTTGCATAACCAACAGCTGCTGAAATGACTCTTTTGCCCTGGTGTTATGAAAGTTCTTCTCAGGAAGGGAGGGAAATTCCCAGAAGATTGACAGCCATGTCTGTCTTCTGAAAAAGTAGCAGA
The DNA here is from genome assembly GCF_017654675.1 of Xenopus laevis. NCBI lineage: Eukaryota > Metazoa > Chordata > Amphibia > Anura > Pipidae > Xenopus > Xenopus laevis. The sequence goes on along the minus strand of NC_054385.1, from coordinate 62,786,120 downwards.
AGAGCAAAAACTTTGGGGAGGTCAAGCATTTATTCTCTTCTATACTGTGATGGAATTTATCTTCTATACCGTGATGGAATCCAGTTATGCTTTTCTATGTATCTGAAGAGGTTAATCAAAAGTGTGATTCACTTAATGAAGATTTTCTGCAATTTAATGTGTGTTGCAGGTCAATTAACAAAGGAGAAATACAAGATGGAGTGTAGACAACTTGTACTGGGAACATTATTATTATGGTCCTGTATTGGTATATTTCATTCCTTGATAAAGAGATAGGCGTGGCTGAGTTGAATCAAAACACCAGAGGAGATCATGCTGCTAAATCCCTTTAAAAATACAAGGAAATTGTTTCTCACTTGAGGAGGGGGGGGGGTTGTTAGGCAAAGTCTGCTGATTATGATCCTTTCTCCCCATATTGTCTCTTGCCTCAGGAATCCCTTGCAGCTGTCCAGTGCTATGTGCATTCTCAGTAGAGTAAATTCATAAGAGAGAGAGTGGGCATTTGCACAGGTCATGGCAGTCACAACAGATCCTTGTACAAGAAACAAGATGGTGGTGTGGTGCTCAGTCTGGTGTATTTTCCAGCAAAGAGTAGCTGGATTTGAGCCTGAGGCTAGGAATTTTAAAGCGGACCTGTCACCTAGACATAAAAAGCTGTATAATAAAAGTTTGTTTCAAATTAAACATGAAACCCAAATTATTTTTCTCATTAAAACAGCCATACCTATTATAAAATTGTTTAAACGTCTTAGCTGTCATATCATATATTGCCTTCCCCTCATGCATTCACTTTCATCAGTTCTGTACTTTCTAGATGTCACTGCACTCCCACATCCCCCCTCCCTCCTCACCATCATACTATGTAGCCAGTGCATGGATATGAGCATCAGGTGCCCTATTCTGGTGCATAAGGGCTCTTACAGACGAGCAGTTTTACCTGCGCTCCCCTGCATTGCGCTTTCGTCCGTTCAGCTGCAGTGGAGCGCAAGAGTAGACAAACTCAATTATTGTCAATGGGGCTGTACTCACACAGACGCATGTAAGCGCCAAACGCAGTTTACGGGATGCGGCATGTTGTATTTTACCTGTGTTTGGCGCATACATGCGTCTGTGTGAGTATAACCCCATTGACAATAATTCAGAGCGTTTACTCATGCTCTCCCCTACGGCTGAACGGAAGAAAGCGTAACGCAGGGGAGAGCAGTTAAAACCGCTCGTCTGTAAGAGCCCTAAACAAGATTTTGGCATCTTTACCATAATAACACTGTCCACAAAATGGTGCCTGCCTGAAAGGGCTGCCATTAGAAATCAAGGGGCCCAGCCCACACTGTCGCCCAAGCCCCACCCCTGGATCCCGCCCACTCCACATTACTGTTAAAAGACCACACAGACATCAGTGCTAAAAAAGTAAACCCCCCCACACAAGTTATAAAAAGCTAGTGATGGTCAGGGTCCCCTTATAAGTTAAAAAATATATAAATATTGGCGCCAGGGCCCCCATAAAATTTATTTTTAAAAAAGCATTGGTGCCAGGGCCCCCCTTACCAGTTAAAAAAAATTGGGGCGCCAAAGAATTTTATATTTAAAAAAAAACATTGGTGCCAGGCCCCCTCCTTACAAGTTAAAAAAATTGGGGCCCCCCCAAAATTTTTAAAGAAAAATTGGCGCCAGGGCCCCCCTTACAAGTTAAAAAAAATGGGGCCCCAAAGAATATTTTTTTGAAATATCATTGGTGCCAGGGCCCCCCTTACAAGTTAATAAAAATTGGGGCCCCAAAAAATATTTTTTTTTTTTAAAAAACTTTGGCGCCAGGGCCACCCCTTACAAGTTAAAAAAATTGGGGCCCCAAAAAATATTTTTTAAAAAAACGTTGGTGGCAGGGCCTATAGAATATTAAATTATAATACATTGGTGGCCAGGGGATTAAAAAAAAAAAACCCACAAATTGGTGTTCAGAAGAATTGAACTCATGGCTTCAGGACTTCAACTTCGCCTCCTTTCGTGACTTTGGGTCTTTTCTCTGATTCAGGACTTCAATTTCGTCTGTTTTTGTGACTTCGGCAGTTTTTGCCGCTTCAGGACTTAAATTTTGGCTGATTCCGTGACTTCGGGTCTTTTCGCCACTTCGGGAGTTCGGATTCGGCTGTTTTCATGGCTTCAGGTCTTTTGGCCACTTTGGGACTTCGGCTGTTTGGCTTTTCGTCACTTCCGCTTTATGGCTTTTCAGGACTTTGGTGCTCTCAAGGGGGGGCCTGGCTCTTTCAAAAGTGCAGCACTGCCCTTCATGCCTGTCCCCCCCTGTCCCCCCCTGATGGCGGCCCTGCTGCCAAGATTTAAATCATTTATATAGTGAAAGTAAAGTTTATTTTGCTTAAACATAATAATAATAAAATAGGATTTGTAATTATTGCTTAGGATGACAGGTCACCTTTAATCCTAGAGGTTCCTTAATACTGCCAAAATGTTGGCACTGCCATCTTTGATTAACTTTTCCCTGTTTGTTCAAGAGTATTTAGTAACATGAGCTCATCCAGGGGTTTGCACACCTACCTCCTTACCAAGATATAAAGGGATGCCTCACTTTCTTTATTAGTTTAGTTTCTTGCCAAATACTAAGGTGCTGGTAGTACTTGCCAGCTTAAGACTTTGGGAGTTGCCCCAGTAAATCATAAAAGAAGATTTTTGGGAGACAGAAATACTAGATATCTCCTTTAAAATAATAGAAGCAAGCAGAGCAGAAATAAATTCTCATTGACTCTTTATATTTGTTGGATTCACTTGATTCTTTTTACATTTAATCCAATTTATTTGTCTTTCTGTGCTACAGACATTGAAGCATAGCCACAAGAATGATATGGTGCTCAGGGTGCTATTTCCATATGTATATATTTTTACAATATATTTGACTATTTCTACAGAAAATAAGAGGACTATGAAGAAATATCATCCTTTGTGCAAACATAAGGGTTTGGCCAAAAAAATAAATAAATAAAATAAAAATGATAAATGATATTATTTTACTAGTTTTCAGACACAAATAAGAGCGCTCCTTTAGATAAAGCTCAGTTTATTAAGTTGGCATACTTACATTTTGTTTTTTTGTTTTTTCGTTGTTCCTGTTTTTGCCAAAGGCCAGCACTGGGCATGGTGATTTAGTGTTTGTTGCCAACCAACAAGGATCACTCAGTAAACATTGGCTTCAGCATTTCCTGGCAAGTGTCTCTAGTGACAGTGCAGCGAGCTTACAGAGTTTCATACTTGGCATCCATACAGAGCTGCCATCGGGAGTACATGCAAGACTTGTTCGGAGGGCCCACCATCTTGTTTCAGACAGACACACCCATTAGGTTCCCAATGGCAGCAAAATGGCCTGTGGGAGTGCTCACTTTAAGAGCTGAAGTTCCATATTTTACAACATTTTTTTAAATTAGTGAGGCAATTATGCACCTACGCTCAACCTGCTCCAGCACTAAAAATGTAAGTGCAAGGGGTGAGTTAGGGGGTGGTGGCATCACCCAGTCCCTATGGGGGAACAGGTCCCCCTAGTGAGGCCCCAAGGCCACTTTAAGGTACCAATGGGCCCAAGGCTCACACAGCTGTCCCAAGCAATTTGTAATAGAACCACCCTCAAGTTAAAGAACTCAAATAAAATATGGCTGAAAATAGAGCAGTAAGGGGTCATTTACAAATGTACCCACAGGTGCAGGTGATCTATAATGGTATCACATGTAAAGAATCCCTTTGTTTTATGTTTAGAACCATGTAGTGGGTGCGTCACCGTGCTGCCAAGTATTATTCCGTTACTGTGTTCACAGTTTCTACAGCAGTGCCCTTAGTGGACAAATTACATCCTGACATCCCCTCAGGTAAACAACGTCTTCAATCTTTCTGATTATGAACTAACTAAATCTGAATTGACTATATTAATCAAGGGGTTAGGATATGTTCCCTCCTTTACTACTCCAGCTTTTCTAGGCACTGTGGACCTGTTTAAATTTATTAGATCTTTGAGGCTAAAAGCTTTCTTTGGTGATAAACCAAATACAAATACCAAGGATCCAATTATGCTAACATTGAAGAATAAATTGGGTTCCACTAGTAAATTTGTGCCGCCAGGGAATCACCCCAGTATTGAAGCTCTTGAAGCAGTAGTAACCCTCTGAATGAGTATTTAAAAAAAAGAATAAACATAACAATATCTCAAGGGTTGAAAAAGCAGCATCAAAATCATTACAGGACAACACGTTGGTTACTATCACTAAGGCTTATAAGGGAGGGGGTATTGTTGTCTTAATTACCACTGATTACGAATTAGAGGCCAAACGGCAACTGGAAAATACCCGTCATTACAAAAAACTTAACAGTGATCCCACACTTAAGTATAAAAATGCAATTAAAATTTTACTGAATTCTGCTTTTATGGAGGGTGTAATTACTGATGAAGTCTGCCAGTTATTAATTGCTGAGCATCCTAAGGTTCCCCATGTTTATTTTCTTCCCAAGATCCACAAGCAGCTTACCAACCCCCCAGGGCGACCAATAGTTTCCAATGTAGGATCTATTTGGCAACCATTGGCAATACATAGCTATGTATTTACAGGATGTTGTAATTAATTTGGAACCATGTTTGATAGATACTACCGAATTTTGAAATAGACTCAATAACATAACCATGCCAACAGGAAAGTTTTTGCTGTGCTCACTGGATGTAAAGGATTTATTTACCTCAATTCGCCATGATGAGGGGATTGAATGTATCCGCACATATTTGTCGCAAGGGAACTTACCTAATCATGTGATCAATTTTATTTGTAATTTACTCGAGAATGTTCTGTTGAAAAATTAGTTTCAGTTTAAAAATTAGTATTATCTGCAACTACAAGGATGTGCCATGGGTGCCAACATGGCACCTGCCTATGCCAACATTTTTATGGACTTTTTTGAAAAAGAACTTTATTTTTACAAACGAGCATTTTTCAAAGTTTATCCATGGATATATACACTATGTCGATGACACATTTTTCCTGTGGTCGGGCACAAGGGATGACCTTAATGATTTTCTGAGTTATCTCAATATGGCACATTCCACTATAAAGTTTACATTAGAAGCAAGTCACACTGAGATACATTTTTTGGATGTTAACATAACATACAATGGCACAACCTTCACTACTTCAGTCTATACCAAACCTACAGATAGAAATAATCTATTGCGACCCACCTCTTTTCACCCTCCAGGATTATGCAAAGGACTTCCTAAGAGTCAATTTTAAGGGTTAGACGGATTACCTCCACGGATGCGCTCTATGATAAAGAATCAACTGAGATGATTAACAAATTTCTGGACAAAGAATATGATAAAACTTCCCTTGAGGCTAATAGAATGCCATCCCCCTTGTAAACCCTAACAAGACACAACGCATTCCTTTCATTACATCCAATCCTAAATATGGCCACTTGTTTCAATTACCCCCTATGTTTTCATATAGATGGGGTAGAAATATTAGTGACCTTATCAAACCCAAGCCCTTGGATAGATCAGGATGTAATTTGTCCACTAGGGGCACTGCCAATGGCACCTTCCCCTGTATAAAACTGTGGACACTGTAGCGGAATAATACCTGGCAGCATGGTGATGCACCCACTACATGGTTCTAAACATAAAACAAAGGGATTCTTTACAAGTGATACCAGTGATGTGGTATATTGCATTAAGTGCCCATGTGGATTGGCTTATGTGGACCAAACATCCAGACCTATAAAAATAGACTTAATGAGCATAAATGTACAGTATGAAACTACCAACTGCCATCGTATGGCACAGCTCTGGTTGCAAATTTTAGAGAAGGTGAGACAAGGACTGGACAAAAAAAGTTTATTACACCAGAGGGAATGTTTTTGGATCTAGTTATTGCAATCCAGATTCCCTAAGGGCCTTAATGAAGAACATAACCTGTCCTGTTTCTTGTGAAGTGGTTCTGTTTTCACTAATCCTGTTTTTTCAGGGAAAGGTAAAACTTCTCCTTTCCCCTTTTCTGTACCAGCAGGGTTAGTTAAATATACTTTGTATCTATACTGTTCTCTCTTGATACAATTGTTGCCAAGTTGTCACCTATTTTACTGCTTGTTACTTTGTTTAATTAAGCCCTTTATTGATTGGCTATATGTTATTTTGTTATTGTTCTAAGTTCTTATGAACTCTTTTTTGGACTCACTGTTTGTTTATAATTTTTCATTTTTTATTTTCTTTTTTATGGACTTTTTGGACTTTTTACAATGGACTGCACTTTATCACATGGGAATTATCCCTGATGGGGGTGGGCTTCTTATACTGCCTGATTCATTATGCACTCAGATGTTGCTTTTACAATTGTATATGTTCATTTAATTGATTATACCTATATATATGGTGTATACCACAGGTTCTGTGTGCTTGATAAAGGGGCGTGGACCCGAAACGTTGCACTTCTGCACTGCAATAAAGCAAGGTTTTCCTGCTAAACAAATGTCTGTGTGCTGGTAAATTTGTTTCTCTATGTACACATTTGTTTCACAAATTCAGATTCTAATTTTATAATTCTATAGAGTCTGTAGGGGGCAATACATGTTTACTCTAGGCCTGTTACACTGTTTTGTCCCTGGGATGGATGTCTTCACTTTTATGTGATTGCTAACTGTTCTATGTCCATTGGAGAAACCAGTGATGCCCATTTTAAAAAATAATGTCAGCCCCCTGGGATCGTAGGATTCACGGTGGACATAAACAGTATTTTTGGTCAAATAATCTCTCAGACCTATACGTATTGGGCATCAAACTGTTCAGCGAACCCCAGGCTTTCATATTTGGGGTGATTCATCTTGATACGTAATAGTATGTGGTAAATAAGATGCTGCAGGGTGGAAGTTTTGAGGTGATTTTTGGAAATGTCACCAAAATCACCAAGTTTAGGAAAGATTTGCAGCTTGGTGCTTTGGAGTACAAAGACATGCATACCCAATTTGGATTCAGGCGAATGTGTACTTTCCGAAATTATATGGTTTTATGGGGGTAAACGTATTTTTCTACCTTTGCCTCCCCCACAACTATGTAAATGTGTTGATTTTGCAGTACCTGAAATGACAGACCATATGGAGGGGGCTTATTTTTTGGGCCCCTATATGCCACGTGCTTGGGTACACCTATACGTATTGGACATCAAACTGTTCAGTGGACCCCAGGCTTTCATATTTGGGGTGATTTATCTTGATACCTAATAGTATATGGTAAATAAGAAGCTGCAGGATGGAAGTTTTGATGTGATTTTTGGAAATGTCACCAAAATCGCTATATTTAAGAAAGGCTTGGTGCTTTAGAGTAGAAAGGCATGCATACCCAATTTGGATTCGGGGGAATGTGTACTTTCCAAAAGTATATGGTTTTCTAGGGTACAAGTACTTTTTTCTACCTTTGCCCCCCTCCCCCAAGCAATGTAAATGTGTTGATTTTGCAGTACCTGAAATGACAGACCATATGGGGGGCTTCTTTTTGGGGCCCCTATATGCCATGTGCTTAGGTAAACCTATACGTATTTGGTATAAAACTGGTTGTTTTGAAAAGCTCAGGTTGTCCTGAAAAAACTATGTTGTTTTCCTGGGTAAACTAAAAGACCCCCCTCAGGAAAGTCCATTAAAGAAGGGGTCCTCAACTGTTCTGGGCCACGGATAGTCCTGAACTGGGCCACCAAGCCTAGTGACCAAGTGACGCGGTGCGCAGAATTGGATGCCGACCCTCCCCAGTCCTTGCAAACAAATTTGGCTCTACACAGGTCCCCGGGCCAATAAATGTTGGGGATCACTGCTTTAAAGTGATGAGTACACAATGTCTAAAAACAGCTTGGCAGTAGTCTTTCGCATTTAGGACAAATTGGCTAGCAGGGAAATCAACTGGATGATTATGTGCTATCCACCATTCCCCTTCCCCCTGCGCCGCTGTGTGAGCATGCTAATCTTTTAAAGAAGAAAGCGCCAGTAGCAGGGGTGTAACAACAGCGAGCAGGGCTCCCCACCAGAAAAATATTTGGAGGTCTCGGTCCGCATACGCATCCACCACTCCCCTGCCCCCCTGCCGCTGTGCGAGCACACTAATTTTTTAAAGAAGAAAGTGTCGAGAAGGGGGATTTCAAGACTATTGACTAAACAGTTTCTGCGGTTCAGACCCCCCTTTTCTCTGGGGGTCTGCTTCCTCTATAGTTACGCCAGTTGCTGGTAGTATATACTGGCATGGTCCCATATACTGTACATTCACTGCTGGTGCTGGGTGCCACCTTGTTGGCAATTGCTGATGCCTTTTAAAATCCCAGAGGGTATGAGTACCAGGGCAACACTGGTCTGTTACATGCAAAGGCAGTGGAAATATATCCCTGACTGCTGTTTATTTTGGGCAATAACTGTAGGTCCTGGGCTACTTTATAGATTTTATGGCATGATTTTATCTGGCAAACACATTATCGATGTACCAGACAAGGATCAATGCTTTAGCTGAAAATGCTGTCCATATGCAGGTAGAAAAAAAATAAGGATAAGAAAAATAAACTGCTGACAACTGTTGTTTACATGTCAACTGATCTAATAGACAGGCAGACTCATAGCATTTAGTAGCAGAGAAAGCTAGCAACAAAGATACAACTTAGTTTATGTATATGTAACAGTAAATACACTATACAGCAGGATAGAATTTGTATGTGTATTTCCTAATACAGATACAAAGATATACATGCAGAAACTCATAGTAGATATTCATTTTTATTATACAGGTATAGGAACCCTTATCCGGATCCCGATATCCAGAATGCTCCGAATTACGGAATGGCTGTCTCCCATAGACTCCATTTTATCCAAATAATCCAAATTTCTAAATATGATTTCCTTTTTCTCTGTAATAATAAAACAGTAGCTTGTACTTGATCCAAACTTAAATATAATTAATCCTTATTGGAAGCAAAACCAGCCTTTTGGGTTTATTTAATGTTTAAATGAACTTCTAGTAGACTTAAGGCATGAAGACCCAAATTACAGAAAGATCCGTTATCCAGAAAACCCCAGGTCCCGAACATTCTGGATAACAGGTCCCATACCTGTATTACTTTTTTTTATCATTGCAGGTGACCCACAACTTTGTGTGCACCGCAGGTCATCTTGAGATTTCGGCCAGGGGGTAGGAGCACCCATAGTTACACCACTGACTTCCATTCAGTGTCCTATCCTTTCATGGGAATATTTGCATACAGAAGATTTACTACGTTAAGTATGTACAGTATGCTATACAAGTACATTTATTTGTAGCCCTCTCTAGGCATTCTGTTTTATGGAGTTGTTTCACAAATTAGGGGTCCCAAGCTTCCTGCATTGCACTGGTCTGTTGCTTTTCTAACTTTGGCCCCATCTTTCAAGTAAAGGTAAATGTTATATTAATGTGGTAATGTTTCTGATATGTGCACACGTCACCTGTAATAAAAACTTACCTTGGTGGCCTAGTGGTGCGGGGGGACGCCTGCCTCGCCGCTCCGCTTCTCCCGAACTTCCAGGTTCCTAGGGTGCGCAGCACGCCTCTGCTTTATTTAAAGGTGCAGTGCCAGTGCGCAATGGCGCATAATTTGAAAAGTATAAATAGCTTGTTAAAGCTACAGGACTTTGCCCGTGATAGGTTTATCCTTTGGTGCTTTTGAGCTATCTGTTCTGATCCTGTTTTGATTCTGATTGATTCCTGTTGTGACCCCTGCCTGGCTATTCGACTATCCTGACTACTGCAACCTGACCCTTGCCTGATATCCGACTTCGATTCTGCTTAACCCCTCTGATTGACTTCCTGGTTTGACCCTTGCCTGCCTGATTACGTTTACTCTCTGCCTGCCCCGACCGGCCTGATCTGACTACGATTCTGTCTAACGCCTTGTACCATGACCTTCTGCCCAAAGACTTTTACTTACAGTTGTGCCCCTTTGTTTGTCCAGAATCCCTCGCCCTACACCTCTCGTTATAAGACCTGGCGGCATCTGAGTAGCTGAGGGCTCCTCCCGAGGGCAAAGGGGGCTGCTACCTGGTAAATTCTTCCTAAAAAACTGGTCCTGCAAAACCTGTACACTTAACAGCAGCCCTGGATTTTCCTTTTTATCTGTGGCAACAAAGAATTATCTGTATGCTGAATCACCTTACACAGGTGAGATTATGCCTATTGCATCAAAAATCCATTACACAGGAATGCCAGATTATAAGGGCCCTTACACAAGAAATAGTACAAGTCCTAAAGCCAGGGCCAGATGATGGTGGATCTCTGCCTGCATTCCTCTGCAGGTGGAGAATCCGCTGCCCTGCTGTGCTTTCGCTCCTGGAGGCAAATTCACTAAGCGCCAAAAAAGTCCTAGCGACTGCCCTAGTGAAATTCACTAAAATCCGAAGTTGCGCCCAGGGAGGCAAAAGGTAGCGAAGTTGCGCTAGTGTTAATTCGTCAAGCAAATCGATATTACGCTAGCGATGCCTAATTTGCATATGGCGCCAAGTTAAAGTACAATGGACGTATATATGTAGCAGCAAAAACATTACACTACACAATTGAGAATACTATAGATGGTAGCCGCACCTTCTAACCTATTGTTTTTCTTTTTAAGGGTTGCCCCTCACACCGAGAGTTTGAAAGCAGCTTGACTTGGATGTGCTGACCACTCCCATATAAACATTTAGTTTGGTGCTCAAAGGAGAGACAGAAAGCGGAGTATATAACGTCGCACAATCCCGAATTACCCCTGTGTCAAACAATGTGTCTGCCTGCCTGAAACGATCAACTTGTGTTGAAATAAATAAATAAATTATTAAATTCGTGTTGTGCTTCTGTGATTGACAATAGAAATTAATTAAAGTGCATTAATTGAACAGTTCATAGTGAATAAATATTTAAAGTGCTTGGTGCTTAATTGTGAACATGGGAATATACTTGAAACCTGCGGCTTGGACTAATTAAGGAGACATGATAAAAAGTAACTTTTATTTATTAAACTAAAAATTCATTGATAGAGAAGAAGTTAATTGTTAAAACCACTAAAAACGAGTAAAATTCAGGGTGGAAATCGGATCTAGATTAGGTGTAAACAAGGGGTAACAATAAATATGTTCCTTTAGACTGTTCCCTATAGATCTTCCAGCACCCGTTTCCCTATACTGGCTGATTAGTAGTATGGGAGTACGTTAAGGATAAATTGGCACTATTGCAGTGATCTCCAAAAACGACTGTGCGAAGGTAGGTGGGGATTGGGGGTTGTGGGGAGGTGCCCCTTGAGTAGAAAAGCGTAATGTGCCAGCCACTGTACAGTATGATGTGCGCAAAATTTAACTGACACTGTGTCCTCTCAGAGGCACCTAATGAGTTGTGGCCTATTCCCTAGACACTACAAACGCGACACATCTCACTGACAGAACCGCTTAACAGGACGTTCTGAGGATAGGTTCCCCCACCCAGAATTAAACATCCGATCCTTTCCCCCTGATCCTCAGACCCACTGCGTGCTTGGTAAGATTCCTTATGGTTCCCAAATATTTTCAAACCGCTGAGTTGCGGCTAAGCTACTGTGCCTGACGCACGTTTCGCCGGTTAGGCTTTTTCAAAGGCAAATGGCGGCGTGTTCTCGCGATATTTACGTCCTCACGAGCGCGCCGATTGGTCTCTTAACATCACGTGATCCGCAGCCGTCACTGCGTATGTATCTTATGTAGAATGCCTCACATGATCATGACATCCTTGTATTTGTATTGGATACAATACACTGTAACAATTCTAATCATGTTGGCCACTGTTGCAATGCATCTTTTTTACATTCCCATGTTTTTGGATACTTTCTATCATTGAAATAGCACTTAGATACATCTTAATTCACACTTCTCAAAAGATTACCTGCTGATTAAGCAACATATAGAGGAAGCAAAAAAGACATAATTCTTTGTTTTCTGTATTTTGCTTTATAATATTATCTTGGATCTCATAATCTTTTTTTAGACATTTTAATAGATCCTATTTAAGATATTGTACCTGACAGAATTATAATGCTTATAGCTTCTATGAGCCTATATACGTGTGTAAGGATAAACTTTCATTTAAACCATGGGGATTGAGAGTATTTAGTTCATAGATCCATCTGCTTTCTGTTGAAAGTAGTTTATGGTCTAAGTCCCCTCTTCTGATTCCAAGAGAAATTTTTTCAAGAACTGACACTGTTAGGCCATCTGGTGAGCCATTGTGGTGTAAATGAAAATGTTTCCCCAAGGGACTGACTTTTTTGGGGTATAGCGTTTTTTTGTCTGTGCAGGATGAATTTGAAGATTGAGTTTCCAATAACGCTCTCTGTGTTGATTTTATACTGTTTATATGTTCAGAAATCCTTTTATTTAAAGATCTTTTTGTTTTGCCTATGTAATGTAAATTACAAGGACAGGTGATCCTGTATATCACTGCTTGGGTTTTGCAGTTGCTCCACTGCCGTAGAAGATGTTTCTTGCCAAATCTGTCTACAACCTCTTTGGTATTGTGTATAAAGGGGCAGATGTTGCAAGTGCCACATGGATATGTGCCCCATTTTTGTTTTGATACATTCCCTTTTTTATTGTTGAAGTGACTTTGAACCAATAAATTTTGTAGGTTGGGAGCCCGTCTAGATGTTATTTGTGGGAATATTTGAATGTATTTACTCAAAGTAGAGTCAGCATGCAAAATATGCCAGTGTTTTTTCAGGATGAATCTAATTCCATTCCACTGTTTGCAGTATGTTGTAACAAATCTCACACTTTCCTGATTGGACTTTTTTTCAATTTGACATAGAGTTTGTGATCTAGATATGGATTTTGATCTTCTCTTTCCCTCCCTTATCGATCTGTTACTGTAGCCACGTTTTTTTAACCTTTTTGTTAGCTCTTCAGCTCTCTTCCTAAAGGTGAAATCATCGGAGCAATTTCTCCTAACCCTTAGGAATTCCCCAATAGGTATTGCTTTTTTCACATTGCTTGCATGATGGCTGGAAAAATGTAAGGTAGAGTTGGTGGCAGTTTCTTTCCTGAACATATCTGTTTGTAAGATATTACACTACACAAGCCTGGGAAAGCTTCATAAAATAAAATAGAGTTGTTATTTTGCCCTATACATGTGCCCACTGTATAGTTTAGGTGCCATATGTTAGGAAATGTAGGGGTAAAGAGGTTTTTGGGACTCAGAAAAAATTAATAATAGTAATATCCAGCCTGTGACCTGGTAGGTATTGCTGAAAGTTTTATTTTTAAATAAAAATATCATGTAGAAATTATCCAGGACAGGAAAATTTTAAGCAGGGTTCAAACAACAGAAATGATTGTGTAAATGGGGTTGCCACCTGGCTAGTATTTTACTTTTTGCTATATGTCGGTTTTATAAATTGGGAAGAAAGCTAAAATCATAGGCAGACAGTATTTCCAGAAAAGATGGCAGCATGTTATACAAAGCAACAAAGCTTTTGTCAAAAAGTTAATGTGAACCATTAAGAGTAACAATGCTGGCACCTGTGCTGGAAGTGTTAGCAAAGGGAATGCGGGAATACATATATGACAACATTCACAAAGGCACAGGAAAGGTGTCAGGATTGTGGACTGAAGTCATTGTTTACTATCTGGTGTTGCCAGTTGAAGGGGTGGTTCACCTTTAAGTTAATTTTTAGTATGTCATTGAATGGCTAGTTCTAAGCACCTTTCCAGTTGGACTTCGTGTTTTCTTGTTTATAACTTTTGAGTTATTTGCCTTTAACTTCTAACTCTTTCCAGTTTTCAAATGGGGGTCACTGACCCCCATCTAAAAATAAAATGCTCTGTAAGGCTACACATTTGTCATTGATACTTTTTATTACTCATCTTTCTATCCAGTCTCTCTTCTATTCATATTCCAGTCTCTTATTCAAATCAATGCATGGTAACTAGTGTAATTTGGACCCTAGCAACCAGATTGCTGAAATTGCAAACTGGAGAGCTACTGAATAAAAAGCTTGAAAACCACAAATAATAAAAAATAAAAAACAATTGCAAATTGTCTCAGAAAATCCCTCTCTACATCATACTAAAAGTTCATTTAAAGGTGAACAACATCTTTAATCACTATACACAGAATTTATGTGCTTGCCCAGTTATAACACAGTGGTTAAATGCTTGGACCATAAGTCTGTGAAGAACCCTTTGAGTAACTGAAGTGTGAAACACAAGCTTTAAATACTGAGATGTAAACATAGAACGGGAAATCCTGTTTTTCAAAACGTTAACAGAAATTCACAAAACAGGTGCTATAATTGCTCCCAAGTACTAACACATAGCAATTTGTGTTAGTGATTTTGTCAGTGGCTTAAAGGAAAACTTTACCCCCAAAATGAATATTTAGGCAACAGATAGTTATATCATATTAAGTGACATATTAATGAATCTTACCAAACTGGTATATATAGTTAAGTAAATATTGTCCTTTTAAATCTGTTGCCTTGAACCACCATTTTGTGATGGTCTCTGTGCTGCCTCAGAGATCACCTGACCAGAAATAATGCAACTCTAAGGACAGATTTATCAAGGGCCGAATTTTGAGTTAATGGAATTATTTAAAATTCCCATAAACTCCTGTGAACTTGAAATGAATCAAAATTTATAAAAAAAAAAAAAAAAAGGTCTGGTGAATTGGATTGACCCCCAAAATCTATTTAAATTCTAATCGAATTCAATTCAAATTTTAAAAACTTTTATTAGATTTTTTTCTCCTTTAACAAAAGGGGTCACATGACTGTAGGCTTAGCAAGGACAGACAGGGTCCTAACTGTCTATAATAGTGCTGCACTTTCAAAATGAAGATAAAAATGTTAGAATTCCCAAGAATCTCTCAAACATGAACAATTGTTTTATTTAAGAAAAACAGATGAGATGTTTCAACATTTCTGTAATGTACAGAGCCTTTATTGGGGTATGTTAAAACACACACAGTTTAATGATGCCTTTTTGACTCAGTGTACATCTTCCATATACTCTGGGTATACATAAAAAAAGAAGGATAAGGACCGTCAGAAAGAAGTACAAGTTGCTATATGTCTCCAATCTGTATGATTATAACTGCTCTGGTATGTTGCCACTCATTGGCACGCCTGTAAACAATGAATATCTGTTTGGTTGCTGAATTTAAGGTGGCCCATACATGGGCCGATAAAAGCTGCCGACAGACCGAGTCGGCATCTTATTGGCCCGTGTATGGGGCCCCCCCGACGGGCTTCCCCGATCGAGATCTGGCCAAAAGTCGGCCAGATCTCGATCGGATGGGACAAAAAATACCGTCGGATCGCAGCCGCATCTGTTCATTGATACAGTCCCGCGATCCGCCCACCTGTTCCCATTCGTTAGGATGGGCCCATGATCGGATCAGCCCGATATTGCCCACATATCAGAGAGAGATCCACTTGTTTGGCGACATCGCCAAACAAGCAGATCTCTCCATGTATGGCCACCTTTATAGTCTCGGCATGCTCAGATAGCCTCTTAGATTCTGGGAGTTCAAGTGAACAGTGAGAAACAGAATTTCTTATCAGAAATCTCTGTCTGGTTGTTTTCAGATCACTTGCTTACAGCATAAAGCGATAGCAGCCTGTGGGAGCACTCTTTCTGTGGCCTCTCACACCTGATGAGCAATCTCTTGTATCTTCTGTAGCATCTCTTCAGATTGCAACTGCTCAAGAGTAAGAAGAGACAGTCCCAGCTGGTCCTCCTTTAACAGAGAAACATAAAGAAGTAAATAAAAAATGCATAATACAAAATGATCAAGAAATCTTTAAAAGATGAGATATAGTGACAAAGATCAATGATATGGCAGAGGACGGTAACCCAGATACTCTTTGAAGAGATAAACAATCGGTGCAATTCAAGTAAATAGAACAAAAAAGTAACAAGAAGCAGAACAAGGCAACAAATGGTGAAATATAGCAGTTTATCTCCATGATTAAAAAAAAAACAAAAAAACAAAACAAAACAAAAAAAACTAGACTCTTATAATGAAGCACATCTTTCTACAAGTATACACATCATATTTAATATTGTACCACACAGGGGAAGCTTATATAATTTGTTGATTTTCTGGTAACAAAAGAATAATTAGGAATCCATGTATCCATAATGATAAATGTGTCAGTTTGTTAAAAAACTTCCTAGGCCGTCAAGAAAAATGGGTCCACAATTCGCAGAGCCTACGCCATCAGGGGTAAGGCACCCCGTTCGCAGTCCAGGCTCACTCTACTCACTCTGTCAGAATTTTTGGGGTAGTTTGCCATCGGGCTTCCACTGCAGAGCCACACATTTTCACTAAGTACAGGGTACACACACAGACCTCAGCCAAAGCTAGCTTTGGGAGGAAAGTGTTACATGCTGTAATTCCTGGATACTTGCAGGGATATCTGCCCCAACATCATGGATAGCTTTGGGACATCCCCATGTTGCCTTTGCCCCCCAATCTAGGAATAGCTGCTTCCATGTAGCATTACACGGGCTCACTACTCTCATAATTAGAATCTACTCCTGCTGGTTATGGCCAATCATGCTGCGCAGGTCTGGGAGTTTCTGGGGTGAGATTCTTCCTCTGTTCGGAACTAGAGTTCTTTCTCATCTACTGTCCTTTATTTCTTTGGTACAAAAACTGAAGATAGCAAAAAGTAGGCAGGGGATGAAGCTCTGAGCAGTAGGAGGAGTTACTTAACAGTTTAGTGTCCGTTCTCCAGATACGTTACCTCAGTACATCCATAAAGTAGAAGGCATCTCAAGACTACATGTATATTACATAAATTGTGTGATGCAGCCAAAGCGATTTGCAGGGCATGGACAAATAACCATAAGACTACAACAGAAAGTACATTGCAATTAAAGCACAAGTTTCAACAGCCTTACCCTGCGGAATGGTTGAGCCATTTGTCTAAGGAAGTGTCGGGCTAGATGGACACTTTCATCCAGTGTAAGGTTTAAGTTTGCGTCTGTAAGATGTTCTTGAATCCAGAGTGGCAGCTTTCCTCTCTTATCAGAGCGTGCATACCGCTGTAACAGCAGAGCAGGAAGGAGTAAAAGAAAATCGTGGTTACTAAGAGGGGAGAGAGGTAGGTGTGTGTATTTGTGTGGAACATATACGGTAGTAGTGTTTAGAAGGGTAGGGCTTAATTACGTAATGAGTAGGAACATTTGCAAAAATGACCAAAATTTGTTATTTATCTGCCCTATGATTTTTATTAGTGTACTTTTAAGGTGGATGCCATAAAAATAAACACAGTGCCAAACACCATTTAATTTAAAGATACTCTTTAAAACTGTGGGGTCTCTTGGTATCGCATCGATATTAGGTTTGCAGTACATGGCAGGCATTATTATCAGTGGACAAACTAAACACACATTCTGTAAGACACCTGCAACAATAATCTGGCATGGCTGCATCATGTAGCATTCAGTGGAATAAAAAAAGTCAACATTATTGTACATACACAGAATTGACATCAGTATCAATACATATACTAATATACCTAGTTACCTTATCAGCAAAGAGCATTATTCCATAGTCAGTTTTACCACGTATAGCACGTCCTACACACTGAGCTGCATGTCTCATAGCATCAAATGTCAAAAAATCATTCTCACGTAAATGGAACTGATCCCGCAGGAACTGAAGACGAGCCTGAAAAGGTGGGAAAGTGGAAGGAGTGATTTTAATAAGAGGTACACAGTTCTATTGCAGTTTGCAGATGCCCCTATAACAACTGAATGGTGCCCTGGTTTACTAAACTGGTAAACCCTGTGAATGGGTCTTGGAGGCTGCAGTTTTTTTAAAATAAATTACACTGTTTACACATTACACATCCTTAATACTAAGGATGCAGAAAAAAAGTAGTTTGAATATATACTTTAAAGTCAGAATACTAAAGATGATGCTGTAACATTCTAATTTTCCATGCATATTCATAGACCAACATCTTGTTATATACAGGTACAGGATACGTTATCAGGAAACTGTTATCCTGTTACGGAATTACGGAAAGGCCCGTCTCCCATAACCTACATTTTATCAACATTTTTAAAAATGATTTCCTTTTTCTCTGTAATAATAAAACAGTACCTTGTACTTGATCCAAACTAAGATATAATTCATCCTTATTGGGAGCAAACCCAGCCTATTGGGTTTATTTAATGTTTTTTATGATTTTCTAGAAGACTTTAGGGTAGGGACACACTGGGAGATTTAGTCGCCTGGCGACTAATCGCCGCGACTTTCCACGACCAATCTTCCCTGAATGCCTCCCCTCGCTCTGCGCCTGGCTAAAATGAAAAATCGCCTGCGCTAATCACACGCGGCGATTCGTTTTCCGAAGTCGCCCGAAGTTTCCTCGTGAGGCAACTTCGGGCGATTTCGGAAAACGAATCGCCGTGTGTGATTAGCGCCGGCGACTTTTCATTTTATCCAGGCGCAGAGTGAGGGGAGGCATTCGGGGAGAAAATTCACTGCGATTAGTCGCCAGGCGACTAAATCTCCCCAAATCGCCCAGTGTGTCCCTACCCTTAGGTATGAAGTTCCAAATTACAGAAAGATCCTTTATCCAGAAAACCCCAGGTTCAGAGCATTCTGGATAACAGGCCCCATACTTGAACCCATTTTAGAGCTGTAAATCAGGGTGGTGAAGTGGTACCTCAACCAGGGCCCTTAAAACAATTTAAAAGGGAACGCAGACCAAAAAAATATATATATTTTTCCATAACGAAATTTTGGAAAATTATTCAATTATTTCCATAGTGAATTAAATGACAAGCAAATTTTCAATGTAAATGGATTCAAACTTTACAATAGTTAGTTAACGTTATTTATAAATGTAATTGTTATTAAAACTATCATCTGTCTAGTCTGTTTATATTGTCTGCATTCCTACAGTATTAGTAGTTACCTTCAGTATGCGGCTTTGTGTATATACATATGGAACCCCAAACATTATTACAGCTCGGCCATAGTGATGCACTGAGGAGAAATTACAGAAATATTTCTATGAAGATCACTGGAGCTGAAGCACAGATACATCCATGTAATGAATATCATAGAAATGGTTTGGCCATAGAGTTCTATGCTGAGATTTGAACAGGTTTTTGGGTTACTTACCAAAATCAATGCCCTCAGATACTTTTCCTCGTGCAACAGATAACAGGATAGCTCCTCTTCCATTTTCACAAGCCTAATAAAGTCCATAAAGAGATCATATCACATTTTGTTTAATCACATTAAGGCTTTTATGCTATTTTCATTACAGACTGACCTCTTGATATTTTTCTAAGGCAACGCTGGTCTCTGCTCCATCTTGTGTCTCAATAAAGATCAATTTGTTCCTCTGAATGTTTTCCAATATTCCCTTTTGAAATATTTGTTATAGTCACAAAACTAGAGTCAGATTGTGTGATGTGTATACGGTATATGTTAGAGTGTTACTTAACTGTTAATGTACAATATTACACAACACAGGAACCATATAAATAACAAATTTTGCTCTCTGGAGATTAAATAGGTGAGAAACAATATTTAGAGAAGGAGATAGTAATCGGTTACCTGTTCATACCATGAAGCCACAATGTTCTCCATATATAGGTAACTGGTAAAAAATCCTACTATTCCATCTGGGACCACAGCAGACATTTCAAGCAGAAGGTTCCCATAATTCCTCATCACAGCTATTTGTTTGCAGAAAAAGAAGTGGCACAGGAAACCAGGAACAAATGGAAATTAAGAAAAACATAAGATGCAATATGATTTAAACAAATAATAGATGGTTCATATTTTTGTTTGTTGCTTACCGAGATCTTCCCTTGTTTCAAACTTTGAACTCATTGCCACTTGATCATTCCCACGGCCCACAACCTGCAGCATACAGTAAACAATTGTAAGAAACCCTTCACTGTTAATATCTTCATGTTTAAAATATATCCTACCCAACATTTTACCGTTCCTTACCATAGGACAAAGACAAACGCGGGCCAAGGTCATTGTAAACGTTGCCATAGTAACAGGGCGAAAATCCAAAATTTTGGGGTAGATATCCAAGGGAGAGAGGGTCTGTGAATCATTTAATAGGTTATAAAAAAAGCCACATTTTAAATTTAAAATAAAAAAAAAAAAAAAAAAAAAAGGAAGGGTTATCCAGGTCTAAAAAGAAAATTGAAAAAAAACCTCTCTCTTACCCCAGAAGTGATGATGACAGACTGAAACCTTTGGAATACAGGTTTAATAGCAAGGGAAGAATCTAGGCAGCTAAAACAATGAAAAGAACAGACAACTGGAGAAAACAGTTTGCTGGATTTTTTTTTTTTAATAAAAAGTTAAATACAAAGTTTTTTAAATACAAAGTTACATAGACAAAACATCAGGAGCAGCAGCAGAAATGGAAAAAAGAAATTGTCATGCTGGAGAAAATGCCTGGAAGAGATTGTGTTGGAAAGACAAATAACGTCGGGATTCTGCCTTTTTCAGCACAATTCGGATTTGGCGCTTTTCCTTATGCCTGGCCGAACTGAATCTGAAGGGAGGGAAATTGCGTGAATTTTTGTCACAAAACAAGGAAGTAAAAAATGTTTTCCCCTTCCCACCCCTAATTTGCATATGCAAATTAGGATTCGGAATCAGTTCGGTATTCAGCTGAATCTTTCACAAAGAATTTGAGGGTTCAGCCCAATCCAAAATAGTGGATATGGTGCATCCCTACAAATAACAATGGAAGAACAGAGACAAAAAATACTGCACACCGGAAAGGAATTTTGAAAAAAAAGTTGTAGGATTTTGTGTGTCAGAAGAGAAACTAAAGAAGGGGCAGAAAATGTATGTCTATGGAGCAAAGAAAAGTATTGGCCAAAAGAGCAAAAAGAAGGTTGGAGGGAGTAGCAATGCTGTGCATACCAAGGAGCAAAGTGTTACCTAAAGTGCAGCACAGGATTACTTATAGATGGAGTTCTGTCCTCGAATGGTTCAATGATGATCATAAAACCTGCAAGACAACAGAGACATTGTTCACAGGGGAAATAAAATGGTTAGGGGGCAGAGAGATGACCAGAAGGATATGTAACTGCTTACGGGTTCTTACCTTTAGTATATGTGCTGACAAGGGTAGCAAAGTTGGTTATGAGGACAAGGGGGGAGAGGTCTGTAATGTCTGCAATCTCAAGAGTGCGTGTGAGGGAACGCAACCGTTCTGCACAGAAACTAAAAAAGGCAAAAGACTTAATCTCGGTGAAAATTCACTTTTGCATTTACTTTGAGTATGCAATCATTTTACCAATATTAAGCAACTTTCTAATTGGCCTGCATCTGTTATTTTGTATGCTTTTTGATTATTAATTTTTACATTAAGGAGGTTATTTATTAAAGTCCGAATGCCAAAAACTCGAAAAATTAGACTGAATTTTTAGTAAAAAAAAAAACCTCAAATTTTTCATGATTGGAAAAGTCAGAATTCGAAAATCCAGCATGGCTGTATAAAAGTCAATGGGAGCAGTCCTGAAGATATCCTGATCTGCACTGGGTTTTGTGCAAAAATCCAAAGGTTTTGTGGTTTTCGGGCAAAAATCTGATTTTTCGGATTTTTCAGAAAGATTTGAATTTTCGGAAAATTTTCCCAATTCTATCAAGTCTTTTCCCAAACTGGAATTTTTCAGGAAAATGTATTGATAAATAAGGGGCAATAACCCATGCAGATTTGGTCAGAATATATTTAAAAAAAAAAAAAATAATGAAATAAAACTGGAATTTGATAAATAACCCCCTAAATCTATTTCCAATATTACTTATATTTCTGGTTGTCAGGGGTCATTCACTTTGAGGGTTCAGTTTTATGGTATTTATTATTTTATTGTGTATTCTCAGGCGCTCTAAAAATCAATTCTATAAAAATGATCACTTACATAAAAAACCTGACTGGTTTCTATGGTAACTAAACTGAAACAACCAGATTACAGATGAAATTCAAAACCTGAGGAAAAGTATACTATGGGGATGAAGATCAGGACACTAAAACATTAAACTTGGCCCTTCCTGCTGCTCAGTACTTCATCCACTTCCAAACACCCTCATTACATAGAGGCACATTTATCAACAGTCGAATTTCGAATTCGTGTGAGTCTTTTTTTTTTTTAACTCACATGAATTCTATTTAACTTGAAATTTGAATATTCGACTATTTATTAATAAAATCAAATATGTAACATTCGGGGCAAATTTTACTGACTCGAAAACTCAAATCGAATGAGACCAAACTCGATTTGAGTTTTTTTCTCTGA
Source organism: Xenopus laevis (assembly GCF_017654675.1). NCBI lineage: Eukaryota > Metazoa > Chordata > Amphibia > Anura > Pipidae > Xenopus > Xenopus laevis. Next base: position 62,763,782 of record NC_054385.1, on the reverse strand, counting down.
AAAAAACTCAATATAATCAGGAAGGCTACAAACAACTCCAAATTGGTCACTGCACCTCATTGACTTATACAAAAATTCAGCAGGTTTTAGGCGGCAAATAATCAAATTCGAATTCTTAAAGGGCCAGAATCGAGTGTGACCCTTAATAAATCTGCCCCATAGTGTCAGGATCTAAGGAGAGGACTAGCAACGTAATAGAAGGGAAGATAAATTGTTGAGTCCCCCTCAAGCCCAAGAGCTGCAAAGTCTCAGGCATGATGGAGATAACCATATAACTGGAAGTTTGAGCACATTAGGAGCTTTAAATATAAAGTACTGAGCAAGAGAAGTATTAAAGGATAATTGTTTCTGTTCATTCTCCAGCTCCAGGATATTTAATCCTATGGTGCCTGTGTCCCCCAAGCAAGGCTCACTCATTAAAAAAACAAAGAAAATAAACAGCGCTGCCAAGCAAAATGTCAGTTATGTCAAATCCTTCTGGAGCTTTTGATATATCTTAGGTAACCAGCTGAAAGAGCCAGTTCTAATTCTTTTCTATATAATTACTATATGAACAGAAACCCTAGGTAATTTCTGTTTCTGTTACATACACTGTAATAACAAAATATTATATGTGAACATTTTGCAATTAAAGGGGACCCGTCACCGAAAAAAATTATCGAAATCTTATTTTATCACATTAGTCAAGCAAAATAAACTTTAATTACACTATATAAGTTATTTGAATCTTGTTTCCTTCAGTCTGGGAATTCATAATTATAATAAGCAGGCAGGAGCCATTTTGTGGACACGGTTATTAAGGCAAGCCTTGTATCATCTCAGAATCTTGTTTGTGCACCAGAATGGGGAACCTGATGTCCATCCCCATGTCCTGGCTACACAATTAAATGGTGAAGAGAACGGGGCAACGTGGGGAGAGCAGTGACATGTAGGAAGTGCTGAATGGAAAGTGAAAGTAATTGTCTGCTCTGCCTCTATGCCTAGGCATAGAGGCGGGGCAGACAATATTTGATTGACAGCTGAGATTTTTAATTGAGTTTACAACAGCTATGAATGCTTTAATAAAAAATAGAAATTGGATTTCATGTTTAATTTGAAAAGGCCTTTATTATACAGATTTGTGTGTCTGGGTGACGGGTCCACTTTAAGGTTTTCCCTATGCATATTTATATACATTTGGGATATACTCTCTGTAGCTAGAAATGTAATTAAGATACGGTATTGCTGAACACATTAATTTTATATTATATATATATATATATATATATATATATATATATATATATATATATATATATATATATATATATATATATATATATATATATATATATATATATATTCATTATTGTTGTGGTCAGAAAATCAACTCTTACCGCATTGGCTTCCTTTCAATGCAGACTTTCTCAAAAAGGTCACGTAGGAAGGCGACAGGACCCTCTTGTGTTACATGGCCTGCACGTAGACGAGATTTGATGTAGCCCACCAATCGCCGCAGAAAACCCAGGAAATGAAGAGCATTTCGGATGCATCCTGGCACCGCCTCTGCATATAGCACAGAAACTCAATACTTAGTCATTTTGCTAGCAAAGGGAAAAAAAACTGTTTTGGGTACTAACCACATTAGTACAATATTTATACAATATTAATAACTAATGCAAAAACATTTTAATGTCCAGACTACAATGTTGATAAAGGTGCAGCCTCCTGCAGTGCTTGATAGGCTTCATGTTTACCTCTTAAGTGTTCCTCTTTCCAGGAGAACACTCATACTTAGAGACAGGTTTATCAAAATGTGAGTTTAGACCCCTAATAAATAAAAAGTCACCCACGTTCTATTCATTCCTATGGGATTTTTAGAATTGTATTTATCAATGGGTGAAATTTAGAACTCACCATTTGATAAATACGGTTCTACAATCCCACTAGTGTGAAAACAATGTGGGTGTGTTTTTATTTACCAAGTTCTAAACTCACATTTTGATAAATCTGCCACTTATACAAAGCAACAGATATTACTTCTCTTACCTTGCAGAATTTCATCAGGTAAGACAGGGTTGGACAGGTACACATCAGTTTCCCTTGCAACACTGGCCTCTCGCAATCCCTCCACCAGTCGAGCGTACTCCTCCTTCAGCTTCTTTTCATCTAAATCTTTCATTCTGTGAAAGACAAAAAACAATACAAATTACACAATAACATTTCTCCCTACACTCCTCCCAATATCCACCTATTAACGAAACTCCTTTGCACCCAGTTCTTTCCATTACATTTCTAAATATATCCCCTGTTTTTTCCCGTTTCACATGTTAGAATGCATTTTCTTTCAATTATACAAGAATTTGTTTTCTCTTTCCCTCCAAACAACATTTCTTACTTTTGTATTGCAGTGTTGAGCGTTTCAATGTTTGTCTGACTGCGTTCCAGGGTTCGACGTGTGATGGTGACACTCATAGAGTCAATACAGACATTATCTAAAGAGAAAGTAGGCAGTTAAATTTTGCAGGTGTGTGAAACAGACCTGTATAAACAAAAATTCAGTTTTTATCATCACTTACCAATATTATGAGCTTCATCAAAGACAACAACAGATTTCTTCGCAAGTTCACGAGAGACAAGGTCAGCTATTTTGGGGTCCAGTAAGTAGTGATAACTGTACACAACTACATTGCACTGTCCCAGCTGCACAAATACACAACATTATTTTATAATTTCTTCTGAAAAGAGGGAACAATAACTAAACACAAAAATATAAACTGTGACATAATCCCACTATGAGAGTGTTCAGATACACAAGCCCACTATCTGTTATACAAGTTTGGAAAGCATGAGAAAATTAGGACACTCACAGCATGTCGGGCAAGGTAATAAGGACACCAGCCTTTTTGTCTCCCCACAGTCCTAAGGTCATCCAGATTGTAGGTACCAGGAGGAAGAGGGGTCTCACGTCCAATGGCATCAAATTCCTAAAGCACCAGCTAACAGTTGAGCATAAGCAGTGTCGCTTCACAATGTATAATATATAAAAATGCTAAGCTTGACTTTAAAGGGCAAGTCAAACCCAAAATAAAAATGTGTATTAAATGAAAAGACAAGTCTAAGCAACATTCCAACATAGATCTATTAAAATGTTTCAGTGCTAATAAAGTTGTCAAAACAACTGCTTTTGAAAGCAGCATTTGCCTATCGGTTGTTGCTTTTAAATGTTGCAAAAGTTTTAGTTCTCCATCAAAGACAGTTCGGCGGCCCAGTTCAGGAGTGTCCGCGGCCCGGCGGCTTGGGACCCCTGATCTAAAAGATATCCTACCAAGACTTTGGGTTTGGTCCTAGGTCAAGTGCTTTGCCCCCACCACATGTTCTATTTTAGCAGGACCATCTTGATCCACACACCTGCATTTCCCCGATAATGCCTACGGACACCACCCAACCTATAGATGACCCACCTCTAGCTGAAAGCCTCTAATATTGAAAGTGACATCATTTGTGGGGCATTCAGAACACATTATACTGAAAAGTGCCTTTACTAATACTAACTTGCTGGGGAGGTAAAATTATTTTCTTAAAAAATGCTTAACAGCCAATTGCATCCTAGCTGCTGAATACCGGTAAGCCACCTGCTGGGACCTACCTGACCACTGTGTGGGTATTCCGAGGGCACCCAACATGGAGCAGGACTCCAACATATGCATTAGTGTGATATGGCATCTGACTAATTTAGAGAGTATTAGCTCACTTATAATTGTGCTTTTGCAAAAAATTTAAATATAAGCTTCATCAACTAAAATAAGAAACATATTAAATAAATTATTTCTTTAAATAAATTTAAAATACTCTACTGTTTTTGAAATGATCAAGTTGCTCTTCACAATTTTCCTTTGAACGTTTGTCTCTCTTCATTCTATCTTCATGCAAGAGTAGGATGCATATACATTTTGAGGGGGCTCCCGTTACTAGCAAATGTATTAGAGCTTACACAAATAAGGGATTCCAGTGCAAATAAAATCTAACAAAAATAACGGACTGGCACAAATCCTGCATGTAGAGAGATATGATGTCTTGTGACTTGAAAAGAGTGACCTTTAATAAACCTTTTAGGTAAAAAGAGCAACCCTAAGGCTATATTAGAGTTACTAGAGGTTAACTTTAATACAGTTAGTCGTGGTTATCAAATCGATTTATTTTTGGAAAATGGTCTTCTTTCACCACAAATATATGAGAATTGTCTATTGTGAAACATGACATATTCATCTGTGAATATTACAAGTACATATTTTGTTAAAGGGTTGGTTCACCTTCAAACAACTAGTTGTTTTCAGATAGATCACCAGAAATGACTTTTTCCAATGACTTTCTATTTTCTATGCGTGACCGTTTTTCTAATATTGAAGCAGCCCTGGGAGGGGAGGGGTCGCCGACGATGTAAACTGTTATAAATGGATACATTTAGTTGATACATTTTTTATTTTTGTCCCTGCTGAGCAGAATCTCTGGGTTTCATTACAGCCAGTTGTTAGAACTGATACAATAGTTGCTAATACTCCAGAGACGATACTGAGAAATGTATCAACTAAATGTTTCAAAATGTTAACAGTTTAGAGTCTGTACCTGAATTACTGAGCTGCCAGACTCATACAACACAGACAGGAGCATTCAACTTTAAACTTAGATTTTAGAAAAACAGTAAAACATAAAAAATGGAAAGTAATTGGAAAAAGTCTTTATTTTTGGGGAACAATCTAAAAACAACTGAATTGAAGAGTGTTTGGAAGGTGAACAACCCCTTTAAGTATTAGAATTTTTGGTTTGTAGTTTCAATTGATTGTCTCATACCTCATAAAACCGACAGCTTGGTACAGTTGGGTCTCTCTGTCTCTGGGAACGAACAAAGGAAGCTGTCAAACTGTGACAACGACCATCTATCTCTTTCCCAAAACGCAAAGCACTGACCTGAAAAGTAGAACATAAAAAACTGTAGAGATACCCAAAACTACTCTAAAAGTCAAACAGCAGATATGAACATGAACTCTCACCTCTGGATTAACACAAAGATTACGTCTGGAGCTCAGGGCCAGAGCCAAAAAATTGAGTGTCTCTCCAGTCTGTGTTTGAGTGTATTCAATTAGCTTTCTTAACTCCTCCACAACCTGTTGAAAGGTTACCATAAATTAGTCCTAAAACAATTACTGGCTTTCACTACAGTTCCTCAGTGCAGAATCAGGCATGTATAATTAGCAAAGTAACAAATATTTTAAACAATGATTACTAACCTTCTCTATTTCAGGAACAGTTCTGGAACAGTATATTAACTTGGTGACTTCTAATGGGTATGCCTGCAAAATAAAATATTTTAAATGTGAGAAAGTGAAAAAAAGGCGCAATGAAGGGAATAAGAAAAGCTGAATTACCCTTTGGTAGGCCACAATGAGCGACAGCAGAGAAACAGTTTTCCCAGTTCCTGAAGGCATCTCCAGAACACCATGACCCTAGGAAACCAACAAGCATTAGGATTATATTATGTAGAGCACAACAGAAAAGATCTATTGAGGTCAACTATTGTAAATATTATACAAATAAACAATTTTCAAAAACAGCCATTAGAGTTACAGACAATAAAAAGATCAAATTCCCACCTTAATGGAATATTTAGAGTTAACACTACAATGTAACAGTACATTTCTAAAGATTTATGAAAGATTTTGGACAGAATGTAAGAATATGTAAAAACATTATGCTGAGAATGCAATACTGTAAGATAAAGCAATAATAAAATCTTTCCTCCACAGAGAAGACAATGTCTAGAAGAATGAGCAGGAGACAACAAAATTACACTTCAAAAGCACACAACATCCACCTCAAGGAAGTACAAGAAAAAGGTGTAAAACTATCAGCATTTGAATTAGACTGGTAACCAGCACCTAACACTGAAAGGAAGAAAGAGTGAGAGATAGATAGACTAATAGAGTGTAATTATTAATATGCTAGGCATAACCTTCAACAGAAATTCTAGGCCCAGATATATTTTTAAACAGAGCAAGAAGTTACTTTTTGATCAGCAGAAGTCATCCACATAACAAGCCAGAAAAAAAGATATCCATAAACATTCAAGTGCTTTCTGTTGACATTTGCATGTACCATTTTAGTCCTGTTCACAGCGATATTTACCTTGGCATCCAGGGTCCTCTTGAGCTCCAACATGTAGGAGTACTGTTCTGGATATATGTACTCATAGGGAAAGTATACCAGTAACCCATCTATATTCAACCTGGCAGAAAAGCAATACACACAGGTAAATTATCTTAGATCAAGAGGCAACAATATCCAGATTTCTAAGATCCCACCCAACTGTCCCAGTTTGAGCGGGACAGCCCCAATTTTGACAGCTCAACCCGCAGTCCTGCATTTGTAGTTTAATTTCCCGACTTTCTATTTAATCTCCTGCACTGAACAGCCAGAAAAAGATACAAAGTTTCTAACTTACTTGGCTTTTGGCAAAGAGCCCAGAATAGATTTTTATAATAATTTTGTAACAGTTTTAGATAAGGAGGTCTCTCGGGAAAACTAAGACTCACATTTTAAAGGGCAATTCACCTTCATTAGCAAAACTGTATTAACAGATAAAAACGACAGAAATGTATTCAAACTTTCATAACCTGGCAAATTTTGTAAAATGGACATGGTAATTAGGGGGTGTGGCCACAAAAACGGGCATGGTCAAAAAAATTTGCAGTTTCCAAAATGTTGCAACTACTATGCTCATTCGTAGCTGTTCTAATAGGTCTCCCTTACGCTTGTCAATTGCTGTTTACTTTCTAAGCCCCATTATTTGCATCCAAAGGGCAGGCTGCCATCAGGAACCAGTTTGGCTCTGTGGGATCAAGTTCAAATAGGAAATCTAGGGCTACAGCTGATGGATAAGGACAAAATACTCCATTTAGGACCCAGGGGAATAATGGGGTTGTATCCCTTGTATATGAATGTGTGTCAAGAGGTGTTAATATGGTGTTTGGGTGTCTAACAATTATGTCTGTGCACGAGAAAGAAAAATACAAGGTCAAGTTTCTAACTAATCTATAATATATGTAACATTTACAAAATATAGCTGGGCCCCAAATAAAGAAAGCTCAGCCTAGAAATATCCCACTGTTTCACTTTAGTCTTATTAAATCCTGCCCTGAATCCACTGCTGTGAAATAAAAACACGGCAAATATGAAGCCATTTCAATAAACTATAAGAGAGTTTGTCATTAATCTAAATCCTAGACTGAACTCTTTGCAGCAATGGATCACATCCACATGACACGTTTATCCCGACTTTTCTTTTATACTACAATATCAGGAATGTGGGATAACACTGGGCAGAAACTTCCGAAGCAGACAAAAGATAAAGACACTTATACACAGCATGGAAGCTACGGCTGCCAGTTCTGAGGATAACTCACTTCATTTCTGCTAGAAGCTCCTCCCGGTTATGGAAAAACTTTCTACCTCTTTTTCTGTTTTTTGCGGCTTGTTACTATCTCCACATTTCCCTACATTATATAATAAAGAAACTACACTTTAGGAGAGCCATGATGGTTAAGGGAAACGTGACCAATCAGAAAGCACGGCCGGCGCTATGACGTATTATGGCTCGATGTTTCCGGAGCGCATGCTGCATTACGGAAGGCAGAAGCAATCGAGAGATGAGACGGGTTAAAGTAGTCAGAGAGTGAAACTGGCTGATAGAACCTTGTAATATATTTTAGATCTAAACTAGAGTCATTGTGACGGGGCTTGTGCACATGTACATAATTGGCATTTGTGTAGACGTTTTGTGCAATAATCTAGTGTGTTTGTTGCTGTGTACCATAAGAACCTAGAAGTTTTATGAGCCTTCTGTTCAGCCTGCTGCAGATAGATGCAAGTCCCTCCTGTGGCTGCATAGTCCTTTTGCATTCTTTAGACAAGGCTGGATAAACCCTGAATAACACCTAATGCAGAAATGCTGTATTTTATATGCTGAATCAGGCTAAAGTTTCGGAATCTCTGTAACAGAAAAGATTTAGGCATTCAAAGTTGTCCCCAGAGGGGTCGCCATCTTTTGTTAGGAGTGTCGGTGACATGCACATGCTCAGTGTGCTCTGAGACATTAAGCTTAGGGGTTGTTGTGAATCCAGCAAATAAATGAGGTTCTGTCACAGAAGCTGGTGCTACAGGAATGGTTATAACATTCTGATGCAAACTGCTGCTAATTTCATACATTCCAACATTTTGGAATTTTTTTCGAACAGCAAATTTTTTTGACCACGCCCTTTCTGTGGCCACAACCCTAATTACCGTGTTAATTTTACAAAATTTGGCAGGTTATTAAAGTTTGAAAATATTTCTCCTTATCTAAACTGTTATTTGTGTCTAAAAATTGTTACAAAGTATCTTATTTGGATCTGTTGGCTGTTCTGTGCTATCTGCTGAAAGACAATTAATTGAGAAACTTAGTTTCTTTTTCTGGCTGTTCAGTGCAGAGAAAATAGGGACTTTCCAGTACAAATGAGGGACAGTTGGGAGGTATGTAATTTGACTTTTACAGTCATATGAAAAAGTTTGGGAACCCCTCTTAATTCTTTGGAGTTTTGTTTATCATTGGCTGAGCTTTCAAAGTAGCAACTTCCTTTTAATATATATATATATATCTCTATCTATCTCATGTAGGGTTGCTAACTGGCCATTATTTTCCCCAGCTTGGTCAGTAAAAATGATGGTTGATGCCAATGTTATTAATAGGAAAAAAAGAAATATATAGGAAGGCCGGTATTTTTTTCCAGAAAATGTGGCAACCCTAATAACATGCCTTATGGAAACAGTAGTATTTCAGCAGTGACATAAAGTTTATTGGATTAACAGAAAATATGCAATATGCATCATAACAAAATTAGACAGGTGCATAAATTTGGGCACCCCAACAGAGATATTACATCAATACTTAGTTCAGCCTCCTTTTGCAAATGTAACAGCCTCTAGATGGCAGTATTTTTGACCATTCGTCCATAAATCTCCCAGTTCAATCAAATTGATGCCTGCTGAGCATGGACAGCCTGCTTCAAATCATCCCTTAGATTTTCAATGATATTCAAATCAGGGGACTGTGACGGGCAGTCCAGAATATTGTACTTAATATTGTACTTAAATGCCTTTGTAGGTTTCGAAGTGTGTTTATGGTCATTGTCTTGTTGGAATATCCAACCCCTGCGTAACTTCAACTTTGTGACTGATGCTTGAACATTATCCTCAAGAATTTGTTGATAATGGGTTGAATTCATCCGACCGTCGACATTAACAAGGGCCCCAGTCCCTGAACTAGCCACACAGCATGATGGAACCTCCACCAAATTGGACAGTAGGTTGCAGGTGTTTTTCTTGGAATGTGGTGTTCTTCCACCATGCAAAGCGCTTTTTTTTTTTTGACCACATAATTCAAGTTTTGTCTCATCAGTCCAAAGCACTTTGTTCCAAAATGACTGTAGCTTGTCTAAATGAGCTTTTGCATACAATAAGCGGCTGTTTGTGGCGTGAGTGCAGAAAGGGCTTCTTTCTCATCACCCTGCCATAACTATGCTCTTTGTGCAAATTGCACTGAATTGTTGAACAATGTACAGATAAACCATCTGCAGCAAGATGTTCTTTCAGGTCTTTGGAGGTGATCTTTGGGTTTTCTGTAACAAACCTCATGTCCCGCTCCTGTATTTTTCTTGGCCTGCCAGACCTGGGTTTTACAGCAACTGTGCCTGTGGCCTTCCATTTCCTGATTACATTCCTTACAGTTGAAACTGACAGTTTAAACTTCTGAGATAGCTTTTTGTAGCCTTCCCCTACCATTATACTAAACAACCTCTGGTTTCAGATTGCTTTGAGGATCCCATACTGTCACTCTTCAGAGGAGAGTCAAACCGAAGCACAACTTGCAATTGGCCACCTTAAATACCTTTTCTCGTGATTTGACACACCTGCCTATAAAGTTCAATACTTGACAAGCTAATCCAACCAATTTGGTTTTTCCAGTAATCAGTATTGGGCAGTTACATGCATTCAAATTGGCAAAATTACAAGGGTACCCAACTTTTTGCACAGCCAGTTTTTCACATTTGATTTAATTTCATACAACTGAATACTGCTTCACTAAAAATCTTTGTTCAGAAAACACCCCAGATGTTCCTGGGAAATGAAAGACTTATCTTTTTTGTTGAAAGTGGAGTTAATTATTATGCAGACTGAGAGGGGTTCCCAAACTTTTTCATATGATTGTATATACAATACAACCCCCATTTTACATCCCCTGATTTAAGTTTTCCCTCATTTTACATTGTTGTTTTGTGGTCCCACCTATATATTATGCATTATACATTTCCCTGATTTTACATTTCCCAGGATTTTACACCATTTTTTTCTGATCCCCTGAAAAATGTAAAATGGGGTTTCTACTGTATTGTGCGTTGGACCCTAAGCTCAGTAACTGACAGCAGCACATTTCATCTGCAGTGAAATAGCTTGACTCTAGGGGCTGGTACGAGTGGAGCGGTCACCAAACCGAAAAGAAAGACTCAGGTGTCCAATACACGGTTTTGTACTACTTTTTCTAAACCAGCACATAAGATAAAATGGATTGTGCAGAAACAAAGGAAGCTTTTATTTCAAGAGCCCCATTTAGTGGATACCCTGGATAGGGTCCCACGATTTGTTTTTCGCAGGGCCTCTTGGATATCTAAGAGTCTCTATAGGTCAAAGGATGAGAGTCAAGGTGGAGCATAGCTTAAATATAAGGGAACCTATAGATGTGGTCGTAATAGATGTAAAGCCTGTAAGGCATTATGGATCTCTGAGGAATTTAATAGTACCTATACTAATAAAAAGTACAAGATCCCCTGTTATTTTAACTGCCTGTCAAAAGGGGCGGTTTATTTGGCGACTTGCCAGTGTGGAGCCCAATATGTGGGGCAGACTGTACGCCCCATAGGGGTTAGGAGTTAACCAAAAGGCGAACCACCCCTCTAAATTATTTGTTAGTTGACTTAAGGTATAGAGATCAAAATTATGGAAAGACCCCTTATTCGGAAAACCACAGGTCCCGAGCATTCTGTATAACAGGTCCCATACCTGTACTGTTTTAATACTACAAAGAAAAAGCAAATCATTGCATTATGTGATTTAAATGGAGTTTATGGGAGATGGCCGTCCCTTAATTTAGAGCTTTCTGGATAACCGGTTTCCCATACCTGTACTTACAAAAGCAGACATATCGGCAAAAAAAATCGTGACCTAACTTCAGAGTTGTGTTTTCCCGGAAAAATGTTAGTTTTTCAAGGGTAGTTTCAATAAAAACTAAATTTTTGGGATACATTTTTTTTTTCAGAAACGGTCACTGTTGTACCAACTAATGCATAGTCTTACAGCATTTTGCAGGTACAAACTTGTGGCTTGTTAATCCTATAATAAAGATAGAAGAACTGTTAAAACGTGTCCAGACACAACAGTCATGGCAACATGAATAATTCTCATGACTCATGATGATTTTGAAATATATTTAATGGGAAGTGGGGGGTGGGGTAGCTCTATTTCACAGAGTCATTTTGGTATTGTAAGACAGAATTTTCAAATTCACTTCTGTTTCTCATAGGAGGGCTGCTGTTAGCCTACACAACACTCATTTACAAATATTAAAGATCCCCTATGACCTATTTAACTATGTAATGACAGTTTTATATGGTAGTGTGCACTTTACTCCCCTAATGGCCACACTAAAGTATATGGGCGTGAAAATGTCACTTGCAAGACTTTGCTAAGGGATCTTATTCACAGGCATTTTGGGGTATCTTCTAATGTTTTGTTGCCTGCAGCCCTGCACTGGAAACTGATTGTGTGCCATTGTCCTTCAGTGAATAAGTGCGTAGTTAGGCAATGTATTCAATACATATGGTCGTAGCACGGGAGTTCATTTAAAAGAACAGGGCAACATTTTGGTCCCCTTTAAGAACCTTTATCAAGTCTTGATAAGGGTCCTACAAGGAGTTGGTATTATACTTTGAATGAAGTAAAATATATATATATATATATTATATACAGCCCATTCAGTAAAAGAGCATCTGGTGCAATGGACATTCTTTGTCTCTTTTAACTGCTGCTTTGTGGAGCCTGGAGCAGTTATTCTGTATTGTGATTGTCATCTGTAATGATTGCTGGCATGCCACCCTATCGCTCTCAAGTTGTGAGCAAAATTCATTCATTGTTTTCAGTGATACTTGCAGGCTCACATCAAGCTGGGCCAGCATTGCCACAGTTTATATTTGTCTCCCACAGACAAATCTCCTTATGGGAGGAGATGAAGGACTTAGATGTTGTCTATCAGCTGAGAAACATTCTCTCTCTGTAATAGTATGAAGGGACAAAACAACGGATTGAATCTAAATTATAGGGAAGCTTTAAATCCAGGATTTGGTTTGGGAAGCAGCCAAAGACCATCACTTTTTGCAGGATTCTGCTAGATCCTAAGGGTTCTTACACACGGCCGTTCCGACCTGCGCTCCCCTGCGTTCCGTTTTTTGGCGTTCAGCCGCAGGGGAGCGCAGGAATAGACGCAAGTCATTATTTGAAATGGGGCTGTACTCACTCAGGCGCGTGTAGGCGCCGAACGCAGGAAAAATGCAGCATGTTGCGTCTGAACCTGCGTTCGGCGCCTACACGCGCCTGAGTGAGTACAGCCCCATTTCAAATAATGACTTGCGTCTATTCCTGCGCTCCCCTGCGGCTGAACGCCAAAAAACGGAACGCAGGGGAGCGCAGGTCGGAACGGCCGTGTGTAAGAGCCCTTAGAGCTTAGTTATACCCTTAAAGAGGCAGTTCACCTTTAGCTTTTGAAATGGTCTAGAATGGCCAATTCGTAGCAGCTGTTGAATTGGTTTAAATTTTTTGTCATTTTATTTCGACTCATTCCAGCATTCAAATGAGAATCACAGACCCTGCCAGCCAAAAAAAAGAAACAGTTGCTTTGTCGGGCTACAGTTGTATTGTTACTTTTCAATACTTTCTGTTACACCTCTCTTTCTCCTATTCATAAGTCAATCTCTCTGCTTGGCCGCTAGGGTAATTTGGACTCTACAAACACTGCAACTGCTGAAATTCCAAATAAGTGGTCTGCGGAGCACATTTAAAAACCACAAATAAAAAAAATTAAGAGCATTTGCAAATTGTCTCAGAATCTCACTCTTTACATAACTAAAGGTTAATTTTAAGATGAACAACCCCTTTGAAGCAGGTGACATTATAGCATCAAAAAATTGACCGAAAAACAGTTTTTTTCCAGAAGCCAGCAATTGGCTTTGTTCTGCCAGCTGCATGGAAAAAAAATTAAAGCAAAAACATGACTTGTTGCTGTGGGTTACTTCCCAGATGCAAATTTGCCTATAGATGCCCAGAGAACAGTCAGGGAAACACTAGAGCAAAGGAACGTCTCATACCAATTGCTATTGTTTAGATCACATTGAACATGCTGAGAAACTAGATTCCCTCATCCCAGTATTTTTGAAAGCTACATTCTTTCCTTTCATGTAAAGCCACTGTTTCATAGGGCACGGTGCATTGTTTTTTATATTACCCTCGTGTATCAGAAGCAATGGCTATGCACTGAAGCCACAGAAATGTTGGTACTGAGATGTGGGCCACCAGGTCAATTATTTAATCACTAAAGCTTTATTGTATTTGAACAGCCCATTGCAGTTATATCTTTAAAAAATATATCTTGTGTGTAGGGATGTAGCGAACTGTTCGCCCGAACTTCGACCCTTCGCGTCCGCCGAATGTTCGCGAACGTTCGCATTTTGAGTTCGCGTTCGATCGTTCGACCATTCGAATTCCTTCGACCGCTAAAAATCGAACGATTTCCATTCGTTCGAACGATTGTAAGCATTCGATCGAATGAAAAGCATTCGATCGAATGGCTTCGATCGTTCGATTCGAATGAAAATCCTTCGATCGAACGATTAAAATCCTTCGATCGTTCGAATCGAACGATTTTAGCGGGTGTTCGAAGTTCGCCAACTGTTCGCGAACGTTCGCATTATTTGCCGGTGTTCGCGAACACCAAATCGCCAGTTCGCTACATCCCTACTTGTGTGCCCCTGGCTTGGACAGTCACTTTTTGTCAGTGGAGAGATGACCATTTTCCCCCAACCAACCCCTGTGCCCAAAGACTATTCCTGATTTTGATTCTATTAAAAGTTTGCCCCTGGCTTTTAAACCCCACAAATTACCCAGAAGAATTTAAATAATAGTAAGTGTCTATAACCTATTTTCTGTTGAAAAAGAATTTAAAAAAAACACAATAGCTTTGCCATATATCTCATACTGTGCCCATTGACCAAGTGTCTTTGGAAAGAATTGTCACATCTTGATAAAGGTATGTATGGTTTGCTCTGATGTAAACTAGAGTCCTGCGCGGGTCCAGATGGGCAGACTAACGCAAACCCGAACCAAACCGCTGACCTTTTTTCAAGGGCCCTGTCCCTGCTAACCGAACTTGGCTTAAACTTTAACCAGACCCCAGGACCTGTGTAAACCAGAAGTGGTGTCATTGGTGGACAGAAGTGACACCACTCCGGAGGCGGATTAACCAGGCCGGGAGTAAACTGTACTTTTAATGTGGGGTAGTGGGGGCAATGCGAGCCTGCAATCTCCCCTGTACCCAGGAAGGCCAACCGCATGTTTAGGGAATCATGGTCTTTCTGCCCAAAACCCAATCACTTTATGGGTATTCCGAAGGAACCCAACCCGATTCAGGACTCTTATCTTAAAAGTTCTTACACAAATTCATACCTTCCACCACAAGGAAGCACATGAAGAAGAACAGCCTGTTCTTTGCTATGTGATTGAACTCACGCTGCCACAGGTAGGGTTCCACCTCACTCCTTTAATACAGGCTGCATACTGAATCCACACCCTGCAAGGCTAGTCAGCTATTCATTTAGATGCATGCTGCAGACTGAACTGATTTATGCACAGCCACGCAGCATGCATCAATTGCTAATTAGTCACAAGGATGTGGATTCAATATATGACATGAATTAAAGGGGTGTGGTGGTAACCCTAGCCCCAGGGAAGCACAGAAACACCATGATGCATTTCCACCTGTGTTTGGTGCTTCACAGTAAGTGCAAAGTCATAGAAAAAAAACAGGCACATCTGCAGTGGAATGCATGAAAACTGCACCACAGGAGAATGCAGGAAAAAAAAAAGCACTGGCTCTTAAAGGTTTCAAGCTGATCCTGGACTGGATTGCACAGTAGTGATTAGGTTAAGCATTACATTTATGGAGACAGGCATAGAAGTAGCTCATCATGTTTTGTTCACAGGGAAAGGGTTAACAGCTGCAGCTAATCCTTGCCCTGCAGTCTGATACAGTGTGTGTATATGTGCAAACACATGACTGGGCTTTCAAACATTTTATCATAGTTTCTGGGTGAATTTACAGATGGTGCAGTCAGTTAGTATTATTACACAATACATTAAATCATGGGTTTCAGATTGCATTCTAAAATGTGTCATAATGACTGCTTGTACAGGCAGCAATGAATCAGTCGGGGTGTTTGCATTGTTCTTGCCTTCAAGAATGCAGCCTGACACCTCAGCATTAGATAAAACGGTCTGCCAGCTCTCAAAGTAGGACAAAGGAGATTACAGACTGCACCTCTCTACCCACCATTTCCTTTCCCACCATATCATTCTCTAGACAGATAAGGTTATGTGTACAGTGTAGGGTGTGTACTTGTTAGTATGTGTGGGTAATCCATTGAATTTCATAAAGCATTTTATTGCATGTTAACAACTGTATCAAATGGGCAACTTTCCAGAACTTTTCATGAAACTCACAGCTGCCACCAGTTTTGGTGTTCAGTGCTATATATGCATGTCATAAAAAAAATATATATATATATATATTTTTGTGTAGTAGCATTATATCCTTATAATATACAAGAGCCCTGAATATATCCTGTATCCTTATGTAGGGCTCTTACACACAGGCGGTTTTTCCTGCTCTCCCCTGCGTTGTGCTTTCTTCCGTTCAGCTGCAGGGGAGCGCAAGAGTAGACAATTATTATGAAGGGGACTGTACTCACACAGACGCATGTAAGTGCCAAACGCAGGTGGGACACAGCATGTTGCATTTCACCTGAGTTCGACACATACATGTGTCTGAGTGAGTAAAGTCCCTTTTACAATAATGGACTGCGTCTACTCCTACGGCTGAATGGAAGAAAGCGCAGCGCAGGGGAGCGCAGGTAAAACCGCCCGTGTGTAAGAGCCCTAAGAAGTTTTTTGTGATGTCATTTCTGTTACATGACTCGTTGAAACTTGTGTTTTATAATAATTTTATAATAATTCATGTTTCTTGTGTTGTAAAACATGAAAATATTAGATGTCCCTTTGGAGTTCCATGATCTGTTATATTATTATTATTTTAAAATATATAACATGATTCACTATATATCTTCCTCCATGCATCATTAGAGAATAAGTTATTCTGTGCTACATTCAATTTTTTTAGCAATCCATAGAATCCGTTTTTATCAAGAAGGGTTTCTTGTTTGTTATAAAGATGGGGACTGGCCAGACAAGCTGTGCCACAGTGGATTGTTTATAGATTACATACGCTTGTCCAGTAATGCCATTCCTTTTTTCGAATCAATCATATTCGGCAGGATATGTTTAACAAAGGTTTGCAGCTTATGATTAAGTTTGTTGGAGCACAAAACAGGGAAGGTTAACCCTTGTACCTAATAACTGTTGTAATTTTTGGTGGAAATAAAGTTTTATTTTCCTCTCACATTTAGGGGATATGCGAGTACCTGTTGCATCTTTTTCATTATTACTTTACTTTAAGCTGTAGATCTGAGGTGTGTGCACCCTGACCCCACGTTTATACTGGTGAGCTTTGGTTACAGCACTATAGACGTGTTATATTTACTCAAACGTTTAGAGAGACCGACCTTTGAAAGGTAAGACCTTGGTAACAGTTTAATCAAGCGTGTCCTCTTGTAGAACAGACATGCCATTATATAGAAATCTATTGATAAAACGACTTTTTGCAGAAACAAGAACCTTTGGTTCTAAGCACAGCAAACACAAACATATGCTCGAAATTGTTTAAAGGGGTCACAGCTACTAAATTTCTCGACTGAGAAAACACAGCTTTAAATCAATGGTTGTATTTTTGCTTTAGGTTTGTAAGGGCATTTCTATTTAGTGTTCTAGAAAAGTGCAGACTAAACATGATGCATATGTGCATTTATAACATTTTCATTTCCTGATAACACTGATTCTGAAAATTTGTACAAGCAAATTTTTTGTTACTGGTACATTTTACATATTTCAGGCAGAATTACCCTTATCAAGTGTAACAAGGGATAAAAATGTGACAAACTTTAAACCAACAAGCCATGCCCTTTGGACTAGTAATGGTTAATTAGTATATTGTTTAGTAGTCCTGTTTGATTATAGTCCATCCCAAATGCAAAATCAATTCTTCTGAACCAGAAGTAATTCCTAATTGAGTTATCACGTGTTACACTTGCTAAAGGACAAGTCTGCCCACAACATGTACAGGTATGGGATCCATTATCCAAAAACCCATTATCTAGAAAGCTCAAAATTACAGAAAGGCTGTCCCACAGACTCCATTTTATCCAAATAATGCACATTTTTTTAAAAATATTTCCTTTTTCTCTGTAATAATAAAACAGTACCTTGTACTTGATCCCAACTAACATATAATTAATCCTTATTGCTAGCAAAACCAGTCTATTGGGTTATTTAATGTGTACATGATTTTCTAGTAGATTTAAGGTATGAAAATCCAAATAACAGAAAAATCTGTTATCTGGAAAACCATAGGTCCCAAGCATTCTGGATAACAGGTCCAATACCTGTAGTTTATTTACAATAAAATTGCAGCTGCAGTAACTCTGCTGTTGGGTCTCTCCTTTCTTATTATAATTCTTATTATAACTACAGTATTACTTCTTTTGGGGTGTGGGTGGTGACCCCCTGGCAGGTATATGAAATATATATAATGAAAATATAAGTTACAAGCAGACCGCAAACACTAAAAGGAGTGTTTCTGGCTTTACAGAAAGACTAAATATGATAGGGATTATATGTGGATACTTCCATTGTTTATATAATTTCGATTTTTTTTTTTTTTTTTACTGGAAAACGGATAAGGCCAATGCATAATTAACAACTAGAATAAGGACTGGGTATTTCACAATCCTTTCATTCTAATCTTTTTTGGTACATACACACAACAGTTTGATTTTAATTATTATTTTATTATAAAATAATGTTCATACAAAGACAAAGAAAAAAAAGCTAAACATTACCACAATTCGCACAGCTAATACATTGCTATACAAAATGTGCATCTCTTCCGTACAACAGCTACCTGTAATTCACATAATACTATCAAACATACGTAGTGTACCAAATGACATACACCGAGTCACTCACTGGATTTGGTTAAAAAAACATACATTCCATACAGAAGCATACATGAGACAATGCATTAGTTTGCTGTATGCACAAAAATACAAAATGGGCAACTGATGAGTGCAAATGACATCAGGTTGGTTCACTATTCACTGTATTCTTGTAACATCACTTGGGACTACGTGTAGAGCGAACTCTTGGGTACAGCTGTAAAACAAAAAAGTCAGCATAACGTCAGAGATGAGGTCTGCAAGAATAATGCCAGGAAAGGGTCTCCGAATAGAAAGAGCAACCATTGCCCGTGCTAAAGTAGTTAGAGAATGCAACTTAGCGAAGAAATACTTTACTATAGGTGACATACCATTATATCACTATGTACGTTTAAAAGGCCATTACATAGCCATTAGCCTCAAATGTTGAATTCTGCTAAAGGAGAAGGAAAGCTCCAAGACGCTTTATTGTCAACAGATTAGCCACAATAGTGCAAGCTAGAACGCTATATTTATTCTGCAGAATGCTTTACCATACCTGAGTAAACAGCTCTAGACACTGTCTCTGTTTGTTTAGGATAGAAGCTGCCATATAAAATCGGCCTTGCCTTATAAACTTAGGACCAGCACTACTTTGAGGGTTTACTGGTGTAATTATATAGACTTTCTGATAAAGCTTACTTAATTTTAGTCTTTCCTTCTCCTTTAATGCTAGCAGTTTACAGTACAAAGCTTAAAGCAGAATAGGGCAAAAACATAATTAATTTCCCCTAGAGGTGAAAATGTGGATGGGGCCTATCTGGAATGCATCACTAACTGGAGACAGCCCTTCTCACATCCCAAATAATGTCCAATAAGCATGTACACATGGTACTAGGAGAGGGACATATCTTATATTGACTGGAGGGTGAAGGGGTCCAAAACTGGGTAACTCCCAGTGAATGAACCTGTGGTGTTGACAGGTATGATTTCTGTACAAAGAGGCATCTCATATTCAGAAACCTGTTATCCAGAAAGATCCAAATTCTGGGAAAGCCATCTCACGTAGAGACTATTTTAAGCAAATAATTATAATTCTTAAGTAATGATTCCTCTGTAGTAATAATAATAATAACAGTAATAATAAGAGTAATACTGGAAGTATTACAATGTCTAGTTGATTCATGGTTCCAAAGCTTCTGATATAATAGATGTATCTTTCACTCTATATTTCACTTACCCCAAAGTAATTGCGAGGAACGTAGCCTTCCCGACCACAAAGAGAAGCCCACCACCAAGATCCACCCTCTCCATCTTTCCTTAGGACAGTAACGGTGTCCCCTTCCTTTAATGAAAGCTCATCAGCAAATTCTGCACTGTAATCCCACAAAGCATAGACCACTCCACTCTGTGCTTCTCCCATGCATTGTCCTACATCTGCAAAATCAAATAAAAATAAAATAAGAAATTACATTAAAGGTTAAAGGAAAGCAGAGAAGTAGACCAAAAGGGGCAGAACTAAAAATAAAATGAACGGATTCCCTATTTTAAAGGGACTTACCAGTAAGGTAATTGATACACTCTTGGTACCGTTCTCTATAAGGATCACATTTCTCCACAGCAAGGCTTCCATCACTGTGTGTGGTTGCAAAAATGGCTGCACCATGTCGTACCAAAAGTAAGCATATCTCAAGGTCATTGCAAGAGGCAGCACAGTGAAGGGGGGTCCTGAAAGACAAAACATTAAAGAGAGGATAAAGTTATTGACTAGGATAAAGCCTCGTCTCAGTGCAATCCTTTATCTACCTCCTTCTTTTTACTCTGTCCTATATTTGTTCACATTCTCTTACCATCCATGACTGTCTTCAGCATTTACATTGGCTCCATTGCTAACAAGCAGGTTGACAATATTATCGTTGGCTCCACATATAGCATTGTGGAGAGCAGTTATTCCCTCTTCATTTGGTTGGCTTGGGTCATTTACCTGAAAGAATAAATGAATTAGAAGACTGGTTCATTGACTGAAATAAAATCACACAAACATATAATAGAATTGCACAGGCATTCCAAGTCTTAATCAAATTGGGTGTTTTCATTTATTTTCACATGTGAATAGCTCAGAACTATGATAGAGGGGTTAAAAAACTAATTTCAGACAAGACACACATAGCTTATGCTATGGCAGGAATCTTACTGGTAAACCACAGCTGCAATTATATTCTGCTAAAAAGTTAATGCTCTCCAGGAATTTCAACAATATTACATAATGGGTTTTAAGGCACAAGTATTCAAATATTGTATTTTAAGGAGAGTGGTCTTTAATTAAAAGTTTACAAACAGCAATAGCATTGCCCATTCACTTTGAATGGGGGGGCTTTTTTTTTTGTTTGTTTTTTTTTCTCTATATTTTTTTATTATTTTGAAAGTAACAACAGATAAAACATCATATGACTTAAGCAAAGGGTAATTATACAAAAGTGACTTTTTAAACAGTACCATGATATTCTGTTATTATCATCTCAAGAGGTTCTAATGAGTATTCGAGTATTGATTTGATTATTTCAGTTCTGACAACAAAGCAACTAGTAGGAGAATAAGAGACAATAGATTCTAATATGCTAAACAAGTGAAAGTATCAATACAATAAGGCAATAGGTGAATACTGAAAGTTGACTCTCCTCTCTCAAGAGTTACATAGATGATAGGTGAGGTTCCTTCAAACCTGTGGTCTATCCAGGGGTGCTACACCTTGAGGGTAAATGCAATGCTAGTGAGCTTTTCATATATAAATACCCAGTCTATCTGAGGTTTAAGCAAATTGTAATTTATGGTGGGAGACTTCCAGGACCTTGACAAGGCCTGTCTAGCAGCTAGAAAGTGAACCAAAAAAACTATGATCAATTCCAGTTGCCTCATCAAAATAGCTCATACAAAAGCTCTGTATTCTAACCATTAGACCAGTGGTCCCCAACCGTTTTTGCCCCAGGGACCGGTGTAAAGCCCCAATTTTTTTAAAGGATGGGGGGGCATGAACCACTTAAATTTTGCGCATGCCGTGTCAAATTTGGACTCATCTCGGCGGCCCAATTCAATTATGTCAATGGCCCCGCGGTTGGGAGCCCCTGCATTAGACAACAGTGCAAAGGACATACCTCTTTAAGAGCCTGGTTCACCACATCCATTTCTCCTGTGAGTGCTGCATCCAGAAGTAAAATAAGGGGGTCAAGTCTGGCACGAGGGGGGCGCTGCCTATGCGGTGAACCTCGACCTTTCAGTGCTGAACGAAGTCCCTAGGTCAGAATGAAAATAAAACATTAGATCTTACCATTCATGCAATCATTTTTTCCTACTTTCTATACAGCCCTTAAAACATTACTTTCTTTTCTGTTTAAATGCCACTTGCCCTTTAATAAACCATTTTCTTGTTTGAGCAGCCTCATTATTATTAAAGGAGACATATTGTGTAAAAAAAATTGAATGTGCCGGTGCATTATACTCTCTTAAAGGCATTGTTCACCTTCTAACACTTTTTTCAGTTCAGTAGGTTGCAGATAGTTTACTAGAAATAAAGACTGTTTCCAATTACTTTCTATTTTCCATGTGTCTGATATTGAAGTGTAAAGTGTCAATTTTCACCTTCAGAGCTGCTCTAGGAGGGGTTACTGACTATGTAAACTGATCTAAATTGAGACATTTAGTGGATACATTTCTTATCCTTGTCCCTGCTGAGCAGAATCTCTGGGTTTCATTACAGGCAGCTGTTAGAATTGATACAATAGTTGCTACTATTCCCAAGATGCTTCTGAGAAATGTATCAACTAAATGTTGCAAAATTGTAACAGTTTAGAGTCTGCACCTGAATTACTGAGCTGCCAGACTGAAACACCAGAGAGTCTAAACTTAAAACATTAAATTTTAAGCTTAGATTTTGAAAAAATGGTAAGAAATAAAAAGGTAGTTATAAAAGTGTCTATTTCTGGGGAACACTGAAAAAAAGTGTTTGGAGTGTGAACAAACCCTTTAAATAGAAGGAAAGTGCTGAAAAAGTAGTGATTTATTCAAAAATCCTACTAGCTGTGCAGGGGAGCTGGCGGTACTCGGCATACTGCACTGTAGGATAGGGACCAATCAGCTGAAGCCTGTCTTTGCATGCGTGGCTGCAAGGCTGTGATTGGCTATCCCCCTCCTACTGTGCTTCTGGTATGGACTGTTGGGACATGCCCATCCCTCTTTAGAAACATAGACAGGGACTATAGCACATCTATATGGAGCTCCAAAAAAAGGGGCACTTTTTAAAGATTTTTATTTTTAGCCCAAATTAGAACCAGCACTATATATTAGTCAATATTGCCTACAATATTAGGGGGGTTTTGCTTATCCTACAGTACATGTCTTCTCAAAGCTTTTAAACTTACTCACCAAATTCTGGCTTCCACCGATAACCAATGGTACTTTAAATTCCACATCTCCAGGCACTGGGGCAGATGTACCAACCCGGGAATCTGACGTCTCCAGTATAACACACAATTTATCGTCGGGTATAATCTTCTCATCTGTCCTGATTTCCTCAGGAATTGGATCTATTTTATTGCACAAATCTACCTCCAATGATGGTTCTTTAGGGGAAATACTAAATTTAACTGCAGACCCCTGAAGTTTATCCTCAGCCTTTGGTTGCTCAGGAGAAGAGCTTTGTTTAGGTGTGGCCCTTCCAAATAGTCGTCCCATTATCTGCTGATACTGGCGCCGATGAGAGGGCAGGGGTGAAGCTAGTGCTGCGAGTTCCTGGGAGCCTCTTCTTCTTAAAGGACGAGGTATGTCCTCCAGAACTTTCTGCACCTCAGCAAGTGAGGGAGGCAGATTTGGCTGAAGACGAGTGGGACTGAGAGGACGGGGAACTTCTTCATTTGTGGGAGGAGGCACTGGAGTGACTGCGGGTAACTCCCACTCTGGGACCATTGGTAAAGGTACAGATGGTACAGGGGGCATTGAAACTGCAGTAGGTACGGTAGTAGGTACTGCAGTAGGTACTGTTGGTGCAGGAAACATGCCATATGAAAGGGGTGGAGTCTGGTGCTCCCAAAATGCATTCTGCAGGTGGCAGATCATAGAAAGAGGAAGAGGTCGGTGAGGCTGTCCTCTGCCTTCTGGAGGTGGAACTTGAATGCGGGAGATTGGCTGTTGGGCTTGAATAGATCGGGGAAGTGAACCAGTCCCTGCCCTCCATCCAGGTTCCCCACCTTGAAAACCCGGCTCAGCTCCTGTAGAGAATTTGTAGCCTCGAGGAAGTGTTGAAGAGGAGGAGTCGCCCTAATAGCCAAAGGAAAAAAATAATCAAATAACTATCCAAAATTATTTTAAAAAATTAACCCTACATTTAAAAACACCTATCGTTCACATATCTGTACATGAGTAAATTCTACAGTGATTACTAATTGTGAGTGCTTGAAATGGCATTGCATTTTGTACATTGTCGGACTGGGACACCAGGGGCCCACCCAAAAACCTTAGACCAGGGGCCCACCATAAAACCTTAGAACAGGGGCCCACTCTCAGTGATATTATTCTTAATCTCCTCAATCAACCTCTATTCTCCTAGTCTGTTTTCTTGATACTATAATCAATTATTCCATCTATTTAGCCTCTTTGTCCTCATAGAAATAGGGAATGGCCATGAAATAGACCAAAAGTTTAGCAGTATGGGGGCCCACTGACACCTAGGCCCACCGGGAGTTTTCCTGGTATCCCGGTGGGCCAGTCCGACATTGATTTTATAATGTCCATTATATTGCCCATTAATGTCTGACTTTCATATTCCTATTAACAATCCCTGTATACCTGCTGTCTCTAAACCCCTTTCAATAACAACCTTCCTTATAGACCCATTTACAATTAGCATGGTGAGCAAATTAACTGACCTTATGCTGAAAATACATTCTGCCTTTTTTAAGTAAAGGGGACCTGTCACCCTAAGAAATAATGCCAGATCCTATCTTATGATGTTAGCCAAGCATAATAAACTTCCCTTACATTATATGCATTATTTAAATCTTGTTTCTTGGAATTCACAATCACAGCAGGTAGGCAGGTGCCATTTTGTGGTTACTGGAGAGCTTTGCATTATGCCAACACCTTGTTTATACGCCAGAATAGGGCACCTGATGCCCATGTGCATGCACTGGATACACAATTAAATAGGGAGAAGGGAGGGGGGATGTGGGGAGAGCAGTGACTTCTAGGAAATGTTGAATGGAAAGTGAATGTAATTGCCTGCCTTGCTTGATGCCTGAGGCATAGAAGATGGGCAGGCAATGTAGGATTGACAATTGAGACTTTTAAATGAATTTATTACAGGTATGGACATTTTGATCTAAAAAATTTGTGTTTGTGTTTAATTTGAAAATGACTTTTAGTATACAGATTTTTGTGTCTGGGTGACAGGTCCCCTTTAAAAATATGTATATTATCTTTTACCGTTTGCCTTATTAAGGGGATTATTTATCAACGGTCGAGTTTTAGAGCTTTTTTAGACTCAAAACTATGTCTTTGGATTCTAACTGCTGTCTGCATGCTAGGGTTTAATTACCAGGCATCCAGGCAGGAGTTTGAAACATCACAATGGAAGAAAAGTAAGGGATCTGAAAAGAAATATAAGGAATAAGGATACAATTTTAAATTTAGTATTTAAAACTGGTTTCCAGTTTAGTCACCCCAACCATTATAAAAGCAAATACCGGTAGTTCAAAAGAAAACATAAGAAATAAAGATCAACTGAAATGATGTACTATGTCCGTTTAACATGTAGCAACACCAAGGTCATTTTACAATAAGGAATGTAGAATTATTCAATTTCACAATTAAAAAAGAAAACATCAGCATTAATAGCTGGGGATCTCTGATATGTCTAGTGCTTACCTTGCTTATCGATGCAGGGTCCAGACTACTCTCCTTCCAGGCTTTCACTATGGGCAAACTAGAAGGAATACCATGATCTGCTCCTGTTTTATAAGACATTAGGGGTGTTAAATATTTGTCTCTGTAAGAAGGTGAACAAAATGCATGGATATGGCTTAGTTTTGCAAACCTCGCTTACTTCCTTGCGGTGGTTTTTTGTCATATGCCACATCTAGATCAGACTCATTCCAGATGCGTTGCTGCTGCCGACGTCGTGGAGAACTGACATCATCTATGATTGCAACAAATATTATTATTATAAATCACTAAAAATGCAATATAATTCAATAAGGATGATTACAGATGTTGGACTCCCCACTCTTCATGTGCTTTCATAATGAGAACCTACAACCTTTAATTGCTGGCTTGTGCATCCACAAGCAATATTGATTCCCATAGAATATCCTATCAGGAACCCAACCACAAAGTGGATTCATTCTGCGGGTAGATTTATGTGGATATTTTTCCTTTTGGTTCCAGTTCAGACCTTCTATTCATCATTGGTTTACAATAAGCCAGTGGGAAAACTAGCAAGAATTACCTGGGAACCTGGAAGTGTATCCATGAGGGACTTCGTAGCCTCGTCTTTGTAATGAACCCCAGTCTGAATACATTCCTCCTGAATGTCCTTCAAGACTAGGAGCAGGTATCCGGGGTCCTACGGCATAATCATATGGACTGGAAGACAGCCGTGTAGAAGATGTGTGGGGACGGTCATAATACTGATGGCGAGGTGAGGAGGGACGGCCCAAAGGGATCTGAGGATTTAAAGTATGATAGGGATCTACACGCTCTGTGGGGATAGACCTACGGGCCATAGAGGGGGAAGTAATAACTGTGGAACTGATGGAAATGGAAGGAACAGAAGCGCTAGAGCTAATAGCATGTGATGATGCTGTGCTCATTGAGGACTCTGATAGGCGGGGCTTCAGTGAAGGTGTTGCAATGAGCGGAGTAAAGCTGGGAGAGGAATGGGCCCGGCGTGTCAGAGCAGGGGAAAGAGAGGCACTGGATGTCTGTTGGGAAGAAACTTGCAAACCCTGGGGAGAAAAGCGAACAGTCTGTATAGATGAATGAATAAACACAGGCATCTCCACAACAATTTATAAAAATATGTTTATACCTCTTTATTGCTGTTCTTTACCGGCTCCCTCCTGTTTTCCAAATCCCTCTTCAGCTCATCCAGTTTAGCAGTGGCTGAATCCAGCTCCATCTGCTTCAGGTCCAGTTCCTGAGAGGCCAGGGCTGTAGGAAAATAAACATTTAACCCATTAAAAGGAGCACACGAGAAGTTGGAAGAAGGCTGAACCACACACATTATAACTGCCTAATAATATTAGGATGCCAAATAAATGGATATTCTTGTTACAAAAATGTTATTATAATAGCATGGATGCATGTTCCAAATACCAAATCAATCATGAAGGATTTAAACTGAATCCAATCAAATGCAGGAATTGGTGAATATGTCATTATTCCAGTTTATCCTTCAATATGATTTTGATGATACCTATGTAACTCTTGATGCCTCAGATTATTAAACTCCACCCTATAAAACCACATCTAACAATACTCTTCTAATTTCCAGCCTACCTATTATTCATATCAGGGAACACCCTCACAATGACCTAGATACAGAATCACACTCAATAATCAATACTAAGCCTTGTGTTATGAACCTTTCTGTATGAAAGCTTTAGTTCTATTTTCTGTCCAAGGACTAAACAATTTAAGAAAAACTATCTTGCAAACAACCAGATTATGTCATGTCAAGAGGCTGAAGTGAAATATGTCTCCTGGAAAACTGAGATTCAAACTAGGCCCTGGCATTTTATTACACAGAGGCCCAAAAAGTCACCAAAGTCTGGGCCTGCTTATGGTCCCTTGGAATTGCAGACATGGTTCTGTCATCAAATATACACTCAGCATACAGCAGTTTAATTGGTGTCAGAATAAATTTGTATAATGGTTAATTCAAAGAAGACTTACTGTGCGAAAAGTAAGAATGTGCCAGTGCATTAAATAAAGAAGGAAGTTCTTAAAAAAAGTACAGTAGTAGCTTTTGCACTACAGTGAGCTGATTCATGTTGGAAGTATGTATGTATGTATGTATATATATGTATATATAATGTCCAATTGGATCTCAGCACACCATTCAGGAAAAAATTAATCCAACCCAGGTGCTATCCAAACGTGCTTTCATATAAGAATGTGAATAAATGGATGCACACCGGGATTTTTTTAAAAAAGTTAAAACTCGCTTTTATTTAAATACTTAAAACATGGTCAGGTCAACGTTTCGGTCTCCATCTTAGACCTTTGTCAAGACCTAAATGGTTGGTTAAAAAAGAGCACATATATAGATACATTAA
Source organism: Xenopus laevis (assembly GCF_017654675.1). NCBI lineage: Eukaryota > Metazoa > Chordata > Amphibia > Anura > Pipidae > Xenopus > Xenopus laevis. The sequence continues at coordinate 62,735,980 of NC_054385.1, read as the reverse complement.
TCCCACCCACAAATGGTTACCCTGCCGCTGCTTACTTTAAATCAAAATATTTGGCCCTGTTATATGTATGCAGGCATTTTCAAACAACATTAGGTGCAGCCACGGGTAAACCAAACAAGAGAAATTGTAAATAAAAACAAAAATTGGACAATTGGACCATACAGAAACCTGATTTTTCAGGGCAAAGTTATGAAATCTTAAACCAATATTCAATGTTACATTGTTCCAGTAATTAATTATTCAACTAGACCCAATAGATCTGCACATATCCGCTATCCGAATTCAATCAATATATCTCATGTGGCAAAAAGATTGTCAACGCTCATTCAAAAAACATAAGAAGGAACAGTGTTCATTTAACCCCGAGGGAGCCAAAGTGTTCAGTTTTTTGATCCAAAACACTTCCCGTTGCAGTAGCATCTTAGATCTATTCCCACCTCTACTCAAGGGGGGAATGTGATCAATGGCTATATATTTGAAGGTGGGCAGCCTATGTCCCCTCTCAAGGAAGTGCTTGGCCACTGGTTTCTGTGTCTGTCCATCCCTAAAAGCCGTGCTAATCGCAGATCGGTGGCCATCCATTCGTAGCCTGAGGGTTTGATCCGTTTTTCCTACATAGGAAAGCCCACAAGGACATGTTACTAAATATATTATATGTGTAGTAGTGCATGTTATATGGTGTCGGATCTGGAAGCGTTTACCCGTATGGGGATGTAAGAAAGATGTGCCTGGAGTCATGTAGCGACAAGACGTGCAGCTTGGGCAGCGGAAACATCCTAGTTTTAAATCTGCTAACCATGTTTTTTTGTTAGTAATATAACAATTCACTGGGTCAGTCTTAACCAGTAAATCACATAAGTTAGTTCCACGCTTATAGCTAATCATATGTTTTTTGAATGAGCGTTGACAATCTTTTTGCCACATGAGATATATTGATTGAATTCGGATAGCGGATATGTGCAGATCTATTGGGTCTAGTTGAATAATTAATTACTGGAACAATGTAACATTGAATATTGGTTTAAGATTTCATAACTTTGCCCTGAAAAATCAGGTTTCTGTATGGTCCAATTGTCCAATTTTTGTTTTTATTTACAATTTCTCTTGTTTGGTTTACCCGTGGCTGCACCTAATGTTGTTTGAAAATGCCTGCATACATATAACAGGGCCAAATATTTTGATTTAAAGTAAGCAGCGGCAGGGTAACCATTTGTGGGTGGGATTAATGTATCTATATATGTGCTCTTTTTTAACCAACCATTTAGGTCTTGACAAAGGTCTAAGATGGAGACCGAAACGTTGACCTGACCATGTTTTAAGTATTTAAATAAAAGCGAGTTTTAACTTTTTTAAAAAAATCCCGGTGTGCATCCATTTATTCACATTCTTATATGTATATATACACACACACACACATTATACACCTATGTATTTTAGATTATTATAATATCAATACTCACATTGAAAGTTGATGTCGAGAAGAGACTGCGTGGGTCTGATCTTTTCTCCTGACATCTTGCGAAAGGTGTCCCGCCAACCAATTAGTTTGGTCCTTGGGAGAACAAGCACTTCCATTAGAACAAAATGCTAAAGAGCAGGTGGTAATAATAATTTGGGGATGTAGAAAACAGAAAAGAGCTGGGGACATTAGGAAGGAGATAAGAGAAAGCCAGAGTTATTACTGAGATGGAACGAGAACGGACTGCATTTAAATGGTGTGGTGGTGGGAGGAGTGTGACGACATGTAAATACATAACAAAGGGTGTATCACAGATGTAAAGATAAAAACTGACAGAAGAACGCACAGTGAGTAATTGTAATAGTGCTTTTGTCAATATACTTTATGTGCACTTTGAAGTTTCTTAAGTCATGTTTACCCCTGAGGTGTTAGAGTCAAATGACATGTGTGTCTACAAATACGGTGCATAGACAATAATCCTAGGAAAGAGAAATTTTAAGTCCATTATTACATTTTGTACTTTCCACCTAAAGAAGCCAAAACATGCCAAATCAGCAGAGGATATCAGGTTTCTATGAAGGGAAGGCATAACAAATGGAAACTTAAACACAGAAACAGATTAAGTATTATACCCTAAAAAGAGTGGGGACTCCCCTTAACTTTGGGAATATGACATTTTTCATGAACATATACTAAAACTAGTTATCAATCAGTCCTCACTGGGCCCCCAGTAGTGTCAGCTTCCTTTATAGATAGGCTCCTGCACGGATATCATCTCTAAACTGAGGCTGCCATTTGAAAAACACCTGTAATCTACATTTAAACAAAAATGCTAGATGTACTTAAGAGCAACAGAAGCATGTAAAACAGTCCAAGTCTCATTTACTCTTTTAAAAAGCAATTACTCGCCAAACAAACAGCCCATACTACTTTCAATAAAATGTATCTCCAGCCTTTCAGCGTATGCCAATTGCTTGGATCTCATCCCAGCCACACCTGTTTCCACTGCCAACAGTTTAATAGGATTGCTGTAAACCTTCTGTGTTGTTTTGATCAAGTCTGCTGCTTAACTCCAAATAATTAGCCAGATCCATTACATCAAAGCCCACGAATGCTGTTTTTCCCACAAACATCTACTAGTTTGGCAAGTAACCCCAGAAACACCATTACAAAATAGAGTTCCCAGCCATAATCTTGTGTTTATATGTTTTATAATTACTTATAAAATGCTTCTCAGGGAGTTTTACCAGCAGAATTCTGTAAAAACTCTGCAGAAGAGATTTACTGTATCTAAGGCACCTCTGAAAAAGATACTGCACACTGTTATGGACACTTTGCCCTCTAGAAGGAGCTGTCTTGAGAGAGAGATCAACCTCAAAAAGCACACAATAGATATATTTGTATAAAACTGCAAAGTTATAAGTTATGCAAATGCAAATTCAATTGCAAGCTGTATGAGGCAGGATCTTCTTTTTTTTAACCTTTTGTATCGACAGGAAATCTTCTCTCCTGCAGGCAACAAATTGCCCAAACTACACTTTACATGCGGAAATCCAAACTATTGACGCGAAAATGACGTCTGCTGCAGGCAATTTCCTCTTCTGCAAATGATAAAGCACCGTCTGTAATCCCCCTAAGGGCTTAGTGTCTTCAGACAAGAAAAACATGAAACTAAGTAAACCTTCAATATAAAAGTCTACACTGGGTAAGAAAGACAACACTAGTAACTTGCTTCACACAAGTTGTAAAAAAAATAGATACTGGGCGTTTGTAACATATGGTGCAAAGTTTGCTACAGGTCTAGTCTTCTGTAGCAGGTAGCTGCTTTAAAAGCATCTTATAGGTTTCTACAGATTTATTGTGGTGTTGCTGCTTCTATACTTACCTAACTTATCTTTAACTATGCCAGTGTGACAGTAATAATGCAAGTACTGTGGCTGGGAACATTTCATAATCAAAGCATGCACACATCAACTGCTCACCAAACAGGCTGCTATGCGTCATGAAGAGCCAATGCCATTTTGTACTTTTTTCATTGGTATTTTATTCAATGCACATTCATTCAGATCCTTTCAGATGAAGCCAGAGTCTCAATAATGGGTTAAAACACTTGAATACACAATAATATGTATAACAAACTTACATCAGTCAAGTAACTTTCTCTACCCTAACCCAACAGTTAGAAGTTTGCTTTCAATAGTCGTACTGCTCTAGATCTGTAATAGCCAATTTTTTATTAGTTCCTGTAAATGTTGCCCATGATACTATTTAACTCTCTTGGTGACAGCCTACAGGAAAGAAAGAAAGAAAGAAAGAAAGAAAGAAAGAAAGAAAGAAAGAAAGAAAGAAAGAAAGAAAGAAAGAAAGAAAGAAAGAAAGAAAGAAAGAAAGAAAGAAAGAAAGAAAGAAAGAAAGAAAGAAAGAAAGAAAGAAAGAAAGAAAGAAAGAAAGAAATGTAGTGCCATAGTGTAAAAGGCAAGGAATCACTCAGTGACTTCTTTACTACTGTCTTAATATCTGTTATAAACAGCAGTACCCACTGCTACCACCATCATCCTGCTTTGACTAGTGATGGCACAGAACAAATTTTACAGAAATATTATGTTAGTGCATTTATGTAGAGTATTTATGCCCACATCCAGCCTGATTTAATTACAAATATTTTAAGGACAAGTACAATTTTTTATGCCTGTATTTTTGTTAATTAGGGGAGACTGTGTCAACAAACCACAATGAATGGTTTCAGGTCGCTTCCCAATCTATTGGCTGAAAACACTTTGCTATAACAAGAACCAACCGAAACAAATCTTGTTGCCTGGTCAGAAGTCATACAGCTATAATTACCAAGGTGCTAATTAATAACAAAGTGACACGGAAAGAGAATAACTGGTATTCAACACAGGTTATATAATGCCTCTCTGAATATTTAGGTCAGAATAATAATGCATTTGTACTTTCCTGTGATGCAATCATAAACCAGTATCAGTTTTCTGAGGTCTGTTGGCGATACATAACTAGAATAACAGAGACTGGGAACACACTAGGGTTGCCACCTGGCCGGTATTTTAACGGCCTGGCCAGTAAAAATTATGGTTTATGTTATTAATAGGGAAAAAAGATAAATATATAGGAAGGCCGGTATTTTTTTCCAGAAAAGGTGGCAACCCTAGAACACACACACACACAATACTGTGCACAACTAAACCCTAAGGAATTATATAATTATCCAAGATTTCTTCTTTCTGGCTGGTTTGGGAGCAAACCTGGACTCCCAGTCAATATCTTATAAATATATATATATATATCTTTTTCTAAATTTTAGTGAAATTGTATTTATTATACTATATAAGTCATAAACACCGTAGAGTGGCAGAGTCCACCTGTGCATAATAAGGACATCCATTTCTATTAGTAACACTCCGCTATTTAAAGCCGCTGATGGGTGGGGGTTTCCTTGCAAGGAAACATCACAGTAACTGATGATTAACACAATCCATTTTATATCACACATCTCTCTTACAGTATTGTGAAGCTTTTTAAATATAAGAGCAAGGTTGAAACAAGGGTAGAAATTGAGGGAATTATAGTAGTAAGCATAGAAGAAACATTATTCAGAATGGCCTGTGGATGTAGGCACTCAGATATTTTACCCTTATTAGAATACACACAAGCTTGTAAATTAAATACCTTTGAACTATATTGAAACATTGATTTGCAGATCAAAGGCTAAATTGGCTGATATGCCACCCCTTGCATCCCAACTCATATCATTGTTGCTGGGGTAGTAGGAAGAGTTGCACTCAAAAACAACAGAAGAGTAACCTGCATCAAGAGTTCAGGATACCAATACATATTATATGCACTTTTTTTAAGTTTGTAAATCAAAGGTAAAACAAGGTTTACATAGGACTAACAATCACCTGGAACTATATTTTTGAATAACCAATGCATTCACTATAAAGGAAAAGGAGGATTGGGAGAGGTATGAAACTTTATTTGGGGGCACTAGGCCATTTGGTCTGTGCTGTGAATTCTAAGGAAATATATTGGATGCCACTCATCCAGCATGAGAACAACTGGCTTTTTTCTGAGCTTCAAGGGAGTGCACTAATACAGTGATGTGTTTAATACAAGCAGAATTTAACATCTAATGTAAAAATGACGGACATCCTGGATAAAAAACTTTTTTATATTCCCTAACAATAAACATCTTTTCTCATGGTTACATATACATGAATTAACCTGTAAAGCCCTATAATCACCCAATCCACACAACAATACCACAGCTCTGTCTAATATATTTACGTACCATAGTTTGCTGTGAATCTTCTTGCCTCCTGATAAAGACAACACGCTTCCAAAGTTAGCGTGTTTGGGTCTAGGCTGTGTCTGCACCATTGTGGGGGACAAAGAGCCCAGAAGACTAGAGCATTATGTGAGAAGGTGGCACAAGTATGGAAGATAAATACTCCAGTGTAGGAGGTGTGTCACAATAATTAAAGGGTGCTGAGCATGCATAACACTAATGGGAGGAGAGAAGTAGTAGGTGATATCAATGAAAGTAGTTAATGGAATTTTTATGTCAGTTACTATTTGATAAAATATGTAGGGCATTATTCCAATAAGGGAAGTAGGTTCTTCCTTGTGAAGTAATAACTCCTTTTCAGATAGATTGCGTTGATGGGATGTGTCCCATTTGCCCCCCTACCCTAAAGGAATTACACAATACTTTATAGGACATTCACGGCTCTTGTGTAAGTATACATATATATTTTAAAGGTTGTATGTGTGTATGGGTTTTTGAAGTGAGTACATTGAAGAAAGGTATTCATCAATCATTATTCATTTATCTTCCAAGAATAAGGCCAAACCTTGCCCTTTAGCTTTATATTGCAGCCAATCCATCTCTCTCTATACAGGTATGGGATATTTTATTTGGAATGCTTGGCACCTGGGTTTTTCCAGATAAGGGTCTTTTAATAGCCATACCTTAAAGGGGCGGTTCACTTTTAAGGTAACTTTTATTATGTTATAAAACGGCCAATTCTAAGTAACTTTTCAATTGGTCTTCATTATTACTTTTTATAGTTTTTTTTAAATTATTTGCAGTTTTCTTCTGATTCTTTCCAGCTTTCAAATGGGGGTCACTGACCCCAACTTTAAGGCTACAAATGTATTGTTATTGCTAATTTTTATTATTCATCTTTCTAATCACACCTCTCCTATTCATATTCCAGTCTCTTATTCAAATCAATGCATGGTTGCTAGGGTAATTTGGACCCTAGCTACCAGATTAGTTAACATGCCAATTGAAGAGCTGCTGAATAAAAAAGATAAATAACTCAAAAACCTTAAATGATAAAAAATGAAAACCAACTGCAAATTGTCTTACAATATCACTCTCTACATCATACTAAAAGTTATCTCAAAGGTGAACAACCCCTTTAAGTTTACTAAAAAGCAATAAGAATAATGCAGCTTAGTTATGTAATGATATGTTATGATCACATACAAGGTACATTTGTTTTTAATATTACAGACAAAAAGGAAATATGTTTGTATACAATGGGCTCGAAGGGAGGTGGCCTTCCTGTATTTCTGGATGATGGGTTTCCGGATAAGGGATCACCATACCTGTATTGCTCTTACAAAAAGGCTTTGCATATGACACAAGTATCAAGAAACAAATGGGAAGCATTTTCATAAAGCTAATAAGGGCAATGAGTAATGGGTGTTATTTGCAGGTAAACCTCAAACTCCCAAGAAATTGATTAGGAATGTCACTGTGATGTTTCAGTAAATATAAAGAGTTGAAGAGGTAAAAAATGAGGACAGAAAATAGTCTCATGAGTCACAAATATTCCAGTTATATTCTACAGACCTGTCACATATGACACAGGCAACAAGGAAGCTATTATAGCAAATAAATCCACAATTCAGCATGGATTATAAGCGATAGATAATGCATATTGCAAAATAGTTTGTGGTTAGACAACACAAATGTTGCAACTCTTATAAACATGACTACACTAGTGCTGTAACATCTAAAGATAGCCCCCAAAATAGCTTTCATTCACTTATAATTCACTCATAAAGAGCCATAAATCTTAAAAAGCAAACAAAAAAAGAGGAGTAAATTTTCAACAACAATCCATGCACTAGCCCAGGGCCATACTTTCTATATTCTGTTGGTATCCTTTGGCAACAGCTTCAAGAGGATGGCTCCCAGCTGCAAATATAGAAAAAATAATTGCACTTGCTATTGCAACCCCGAAGTCTAAGGCTAAGGCCACACTAGGCGATAGCGCCGCGATTTGACTCGCGGCGACTTTTCGTCGCGACTTTTAAGCCGCAATCGCTGGGGAAACTTTTGCGCTGGCGTCTATGGGGAATCGCGTAAAATCGCCAGCGTAAAAACACACGCGGCGATCTTTTTTCTATTGTCGCTCGAAATTGCCTAGCGAGGCAATTTCGTGCGACAGTAGAGAAAAGATCGCCGCGTGTGTTTTTACGCTGGCGATTTTACGCGATTCCCCATAGACGCCAGCGCAAAAGTTTCCCCAGCGATTGCGGCTTAAAAGTCGCGGCGAAAAGTCGCCGCGAGTCAAATCGCGGCGCTATCGCCTAGTGTGGCCTTAGCCTAAAGCAGGTCACTTGCAATTTAACAATAGGATAAGAGAAGAGGTAAATGAAGGAGAATGCTGAGGGCATTCTAATTCAGCACTGCTAGGTTGCCTTATTAATAGATTTGTGGGTGAAGAGAACCCATGTCTCCAGAAATAACTTTTTACAGTTTATTTTTGTTTGTTTTAAAATTAATCCTTATAAGCAGAATTCCAAATATGTTAAAAACAGATAATTTCTTCAGTAACATCATAAAAAATGCATCACTTAGGGGCAGATTTATCATGGGTCAAAGTGAAAATTTGAATTTTCAAGGATTTTTTTTTGGTGAAAAAACTTAAATCAAATTAGATTCTATTCGAGCTTGCAGGTCAATCCCATTCATCTGAATTTGAAAAATTATCTATTTATTTTTTTTAAAGAAATATCGAATGGCAATTTTTTTTTAATTTCGAGTTAATGGGAGTTTAAGGGAGTTTTTACAAAATGAACTTGAAATTCGACCCTTGATAAATCTTCCCCTTAATGTATCAATTACAACAATCAGGCAGGGAAAAAAGTATATTTTACACGATTTGGTACAAATTAGTTATTTACATATCAGATTAAACATGTAAAGTCAGTTTTTTAAAGTGTAAATATAGTTCCTATCACTAAATGAAACAACTCTGTAATGTGTCTGTTAAAAATGTAGCACAAGTACATGCTTCCATGTATATGAGATTGTTTCTGTCACTTTCCCTCCTCAAGCTTCTTCAAAATCCCCCAGCAGTTTACACAGAGTCAGAACAGGCCGGTGGAATATTGGGAGAAATTCTGGTGACTCGCTGCCTGCCTTGGGTGGAATGGATTTTGCTGACCACAAGAGGTACATGGTGGGCTAGCGGAGGCAATGGGTGACAGGCCCTGGTGAGCCTCAAACAGTCCAGTCAGGCCCGGACTGGCAATCTGTGGGTTCTGGCAAATGCCAGAGGGGCTGCTATAAGGTGCCATAGACAGTCAGTATTTAGTGGGCTGGTGGGGGCTGTTTGGGCCTCTGTGTGGGCTGATTGGGCCTCTGTGTACCTGAAATGCCAGGGCCTATTTTAATTCTCAGTCCGGACCTGAGTCCAACACTAATCACACAGCACAATACGTGCACATTTACTTTGCGGCTGCAGCCGACTCCAGCCGGCTGCATCGAGCATGATCTGCCGGGGGGCCCTGCGAGGGTGCGGGCCCTGCGGGGGTGCGATCCCAGTTGCACCCCCTGCTCCCCCGGTAGTTACGCCACTGATTCTTCACCTTCCAAACACTTTTTTCACCACAAATACCTTTTTCAACTGATTTTCATTTTTTTCTTTTTTTTTACCATTTCTCCACAATCGAAGTATAAACTAGTAATCCAGGCGCAGACTCTGAACTGTTACAATTTGCTACATTAGTTGATACATTTTTCAGCAGCATCTGTATATTAGCAACTATTGTATCAATTATAACTGCTGCCAAACACTTTTTTCAGATCAATTGTTTTCACATTCCCCAGAAATAAAGACTTTTTTTAATTACTTTCCATTTTTTTTTATTTAATTTTTTTTCAAAATTTAAGTTTAAAGTTTAATGTCCCTGTCTCTGGTGTTTGAGTCTGGCAGCTCAGTAATTCAGGTGCAGACTCTAAGCTGTTACACTTGCAATATTTAGATGATACATTTCTCAGCAGCATCTCTGGAGTATTAGCAACTATTGTATCAATTCTAACAGCTGCCTTTCATAAAACTCAGGGATTCTGCTTAGCAGGGACAAAGATAAGAAATGTAGCAACTAAATATATCAATTTACAGGGTCGGCGACCCCCTCCCAGGGCTGCTTAAGAAGGTAAAAAATGAAACTTTACACTTCAATAGTAGAAAACCAGTGACGCATAGAAAGTAGTTGGAAAAGGTATTTATTTCTGGTGAATCTGAAACCAGCTGAATTGAAGTGTTGGAAGGTGAAGGTTGAAGTAGGGAGGGGTGTGTATGGATGCAGGGTTTTCATTTGGAGCGGCTGAAATTGATGGTCTTTTTTCAACCAGATTTAACTATGTAACTATGAACAACCCCTTTAATAAAACTCATAAAATGGTAAGAAATTAAACTTTAGAAAACTATTAAATGAACTATTAGAAAAATGGTCACAAATACAAAGTCTGAAATAACTGAACTGAAAAAAGTGTTGAAAGGTGACCAAACCCTTTAAAAAGGAAATAGGGTGCTCATGCCAACTAACTCAATTTATGTGTTATTTTAAGGTGGCCATACATGGGCCGATAAAAGCTGCTGACAGACCGTATTTGGCCAAAAGTCGGGCAGATATCGATCGGGCAGATATCGATCGGGCAGGGCTAAAAATCCCATCGGATCGCTGACCGCATATGTACATTGATGAGGACCCGCAATCGTCCATACTCCTGCATTGTGATCCGAGTATGAATGGCTCCTCATAATTTATTTACATCTATGTTTTTAATACAGGCTTTAAATACAAGAGGTTCACAATAAATATACATTTTGTTAACACAGTGCTGGGCATATAGGTAGAGGCGACCAAGGCTATGTCTTGCCTCAAAATCACTGCTATGACCTTGACTGGGCTGATTTTCCTAAGCATGGTCAACTTCTTTACTGTTAAAGTCTTACAGTATGTGCAGGTTTCAATGTGAATATGTACTGGACTCCTCAAATAATAAATCCAAGTTGCCAGCACAGGTGAGGGAGCAGACTAATGCATGGAAAGCATGTCAAATAAGTGGGAATAGCAGTAAAGGTTCAGAACAATGCTGTTAAACAGGCAACACACAAGCAATAAAAATCAAACTTATCCTGAAAATAACTTCTTCCTATTCTTTTCATTTGAAAAAAAAAGTTTTAGTTTTCATTATAAGGGTTAGTCCACACGAGGAGATTCGGGGAGATTTTGTCGCCTGGCGACTAGTCGCCTCGTCTTCTGAGCGACAATCTCCCCAAACTGCCTCAGTGTGTTTCCCATAGGCTACAATGAAAAGTCGCCTGTGATAAAGCACACGCGGCAATGCGTTTTCCATAGTCGCCCAAAGTTGTCGTCTAGCGATTAGTCGCCAGGCGACAAATTCTCCTCGAATGTGGAGTAACCCTAAAGCAGTAATGGAGAGTTTCTTGCTTTCAAACTTTGTTAGTAATTAACTGGACTAGAGCTCTGTATACACAACCCCCCTAATGCTTTCTTCTGCTTACAGATAAGAAAAAGAGTATTATGCACAGGGGTTTATCTGCCTACTGGTAAAGTCATAAGAACCGCATGTTGGAAACATGGAATTGTTACAGTTTCCTTTGCCCTGTTTACCTCAATCCATTGCATGTTCATTCAAAGCAAAAAAAAAAAAGTGTTCATCATAAGCCCTATTCATTGAACTCATGAAGAACAATGGAATATGCTGAACTTTTAAAGGACAGCTAAGGGGGCCCTCCCATTTAAGCAAAGCAGCAGAAAGGGCCAAGCAACAACCATACCACCTCCTGCAAAGTCTCAATTTTTTTGTGTCTGTCTGCACATAGTTCTGCTGTCTGACTTCATAGGATATGAGTTAAACCAATACCAGTAAAAAAAAAAAAAAATTCTCCATATTATATCTGCCATCCGAAAGCGCCATTATAGAGTATGCACACACACTACAATTTAAAGGATAAAGACACATCCATGTAATGTCTACCCAGTATAAATAAAAACATAGAACAATGTGAATACTTTGTACCTATAATATATTCAATCTCATAACAAATTGGTTGCTAATTATTACAAGTAAACATTTAGCAAATCTATCTATTATTAAAGGGGTGGTTCACCTTTAAGTTATCTTTAGTATGTTATAAAATTGCCAATTCTAAGCATCTTTTCTTCGTTATTTAATTTTTATAGTTTTTGAATTATTGGCCTTCTGATTCTTTCCAGCTTTCAAATGGGGGTCACTGACCCCCATCTAAAAACAAATGCTCTGTAAGGCTACAAATGTATTATTATTGCCACTTTGTATCACTCATCTTTCAATTCATATCCCAGTCTTTTATTCAAATCAGTGCATGGTTGCTAGGATAAATTTGATCCTGGCAACCAGATTGCTGAAATTGCAAACTGGAGAGCTGCTGAATAAAAAGCTAAATAACTCAAAAACCACAAATAATAAAAAATAAAAACCAGATGCAATTGTCGCAGAATATCACGCTCTACCTCATATTAAAAGTTAATTTAAATGTGAACAACCTTTAAATGCACACCGAGTTTATCCAGATCTGAATAATTCTGTCATATATAGACCAGTTAAAATCAAACACAGAACATAAATCTCTACATAAAAAGTACAGATATATCCAGCTACAACATCCCCTACTAGTTCTGTTTATGAACACGCACCATACTCTGCTGCGCAGCTTTTTGCCCTCAGACAAGGACAACACACTCCCAAAACGACTAAGCTTGTGCCTCCGCTGAGTCTGAACCATGATGAAGAGGTAGCAAGTGCACATACTGATGAATATTCCGAGGAAGGAGTAGGAAGTACAAAGCATTAATAGAGTATTTTGGGAGTAGGAGGAGTGACTAAAGAGGTGGTTGCTGGCTGACTATATGGGAGTGAGAAAAGGGAGGAGGCAGGGGGTCTGCAGGTAGGAGAGGAGCTGCCAAAATTAAAGTATAAATAAAGGATAAAAATTTTAAAAAATAAATAAAAAAATAGCATGAGGAGGGTATAGATTTGAAGTAAATTAAAATGGAAGCATATTGTGCATCAAAAAATCAATTTAGGCAGGAGAGAAAGTTATCTCCTTTTCATAGCTTAGGTGTGGCAGAAAAAAAACAACTTTTTTAATGACAGAAACTATTACATAAGCTGCATAACCAGTGTGTGTATTTGGCAGCATGTTATGAATAATCAGGAATTTTATTTTTGGAAGCAGAACACTGTGAAATCCCACTTAATTCAAATAGATTCAGGAGCATCACAAACAATACACTTCATAAGGATGTATGTGCAAAGACACAAGTACTGCTGGAGGTTGGCATGTGTAGTGCCATGTCATTAAGGAAAATATTTAAAAAAAAAAAGCCCAGAAAACTAAAATATTAGCCCCACCATATACATATAAATACCCGAATAACAATGCAGGTGTTCTGAAGCAGTGGTGCTAGAAATGGCCCTCCAAGCAACCAACTAACTCAAGGTAAACTGAAATTTAGAGCTACAAATTTCAACCCCATTGCCAACCCCTGAGATGATGCTCAGTGAGTTTGTCAAAAACCTGAAGTGTCTTTTAGGGAAATGTACATGCCCCCAGTGCAAGGGGAAGAGCTAAACCATAGGTCACCCAGACATCCAGTTTCACAAATTCAATTCAAGCCCTACTCCATTGGAGAACCACAAAGACTTCCTATATATTTCATCCAGTACAATTCCAAAAGTACTTTTCAGTTTCACTGAAAAATCCAGTTCTCCTTTGGGTCAATAAATCCACTTGCTCTGCCAAATCAAAGCTCAAGGCACCAGTGGGTAAGCAGGAATTGCCAAACCTAAAACTCTACTTCTTGGTCATCCAGTTATACTGGGATTCCTGGTGCTTCAACCCCATTTCCAACAACCGCATATTGGGTTCAGAGATAACCCTGAATCATAGCACTTAAATCATAATCACACCCTGTAAAAATCTTAATCTAAAGCCCCCCGATCATCACCCCTTTTATTAGGAAGCACTAAATTGCCCCACTTGAAATACATCGCTGCCGGTGTCTGGAAGGTGAGTGCAGGGAATGGGCCGCAAGGTTCCAAAAGAGCCGGGACCCATCAGGTTTTTTCCTGGTGTCCTGCTGGCCCAGGCAACCCTGAATTCAGACATTATTTCATGGCACTGTTTTCTACAGAGTCAAATACACCAGTCCTGCATGGCCAGGGGTTTCATACAAAATAAAACAAGATGTAAATAAATAGGATACCTGTACAAAATGCTATAAGAACCCTCTACAGTTAATAGGAATGGAAAGTAAAAAATGGTTGTATATCCTTAGGTGATACTGATACCCTGTTCTGTACCCCACCCCATGCCCTCACCCCATTCTCCCACAAATCTCCTATGTCTCTTCATTTCATGTCTACAGGGAAAAAAACACCAGGGATGAAACCTGTCTATGCAGAGAGGGAATATTCAGGTTACATAAGTACTTACCACGCATTACATAATTATTTTGTCAACGTCCACAAATAGGTCTGTGTGTTATAATCATGGTAACTGTTTATATATTTATAATTGTGTTTTTGTGTTGTGCTTTTTATCTGCTAGATAGTCTTTTTCTACATCACTGTAAAATATACTAGACGTTATAATAATAAGCTATTAAAATATTTGGCTGTGCTGCAAGATAAAAAAAAGATTGTTTGAGCAGATACTGGATACAGGTTTGTTGATTTGAATGTAGTCAGGTATGTATCATCTTTCATAGTGCTCTTAGGGATGAAAATAGAGGTAATTTATGACGGCAAGCCCTGCTGCACTTGCATAAAACCCCATTTGTTAAAGGGCACATGTCTCCTTAAAGGAACAGTAACATCAAAAAATGAAAGTTTTAAAGTAATAAAAATATAATACAGTGTTGCCCTGCACTGGTAAAGCTGGTGTGTTTGCTTCAGAAACACTACTATTGTTTATATAAATTAGATGCTGTGTAGCAAAGGGGGCAGCCATTCAAAGGAGAAAAGGCTCAGGTTACACAGCAGATAAGCTCTGTAGAACATAATGGTGTTATCTGTTATCTACTATTTAACCTGTGCCATATAGCCTATTTCCCATTTCCGCCATTGCTACAAAGCAGCTTGTGTATATAAACTACAGTTGTGTTTCTGAAGCAAACAGATCAGTTTTACCAGTGCATGGCAACAGTATATGAGAGTATATACCAGAGGTGTTGACTAATAGAGCCCATACTCCAGTTGGGGGAAACAATAGTTTTATTTTCTTTTAAATTGCCCCCACCAGAGCTAGGCTGCCTCCACCAGGAGAAATGAAAATCGCTTTAATTTTAGCTGGCGTAGGGCAGGGGGAAGACAGTTCGGGTAGATTGCCGCCCCCCAAAGAAGAAGACATTTGTACCATTTATACACTGTACCAGAACTGTATCTTGTCAACACTGCTTATGACTTGGTGTGCTGCTGTATGACAGAAAGTGGCCTAGCCAAGCTGTCAGCCTTCCATACCACAAGGGAATCCCCCCCCCTATGGTCAGCACCCCTTTAAATAATGGACCATCCCAATGCCTATTCTACTGCTCAGAGCCAGGGCCGGATTTACATTGCGGGCGCCCCTAGGCCCACTGCCATTTGTCGCCCCTGTCCCTTCTCCTTTATTCGTGCAAATTTTCATCAGCAATGGGGAAATTTAAAAAATTATTGTACCTCCTGCGCAGTCCCCAGTGCTTTGGAACCAATGTGGGTGTGGTTGGGTTGTCCTAGGCCTGGGTCTTGGTGGCCTTTCCACAAATCCAGGCCTGCTCAGAGCAGCAGGCTGTATTTAGCCCCGCCCCTTCCCTCTATGAGAGGGGAGCTTAGGGACAGACTCGTACAGTTAAATGCAAGTATCAGTTCTATATCACCATGGTTAAAGGAGTTGTTCACCTTTAAATTAACTTTTAGTATGATATAGGGAGTGATATTCTGAGAGAGTTTGCAGTTGGGTTTCATTTGCTATTTGTGTTTTTTTTTATTTTTATTCTGCAGCTCGTCAGTTTGCTATTTCAGCAAGCTGGTTGCTAGGTTCCAAATTACCTTAGCAACCATGTACTGATTTAAATAAGAGACTGGAATATGATTAGGAGAGGGCCTGAATAGAAACATGAATAATAAAAAGTAACAATAATAATACATTTGTATCTTTACAGAGTATTTGTTTTTAGATGGGGTCAGTGAGCCCCATTGGAAAGCTGAAAAGCGTCAGAAGAAGAAGGCAAATAACTAAAAAACTATATATAAAAAAATAATGAAGACCAATTGAAAAGTTGCTTACAATTGGCCACTCTATAACCTACTTAAAGGAAAACTATACTCCCCAAACAATGTAGGTCTCTATAAAAAGATATTGCATAAAACAGCTCATATGTAAAACCCTGCTTCATGTAAATAAACCATTTTCATAATAATATACTTTTCTAGTAGTATGTGCCATTGGGTAATCATAAATAGAAAATTGCCATTTTAAAAAAATAAGGGCCGCCCCCTGGGATCGTAGGATTCACTGTACTCACAAACATACCAACAAACCATACATGTTAGGTCACATGAGCCAATTAACAGACAGAGTTCTGTCTTTTGCTTCAACACTTCTTCCTGTTACAGTTAGAGTTGAAGTATTTCTGGTCAGGTGATCTCTGAGACAGCACACAGACCATCACGAAATGGTGGTTCAAGGCAAGAGATGTAAAAGGGCAAGATTTACTTAAATATATATTCCATTTTGCAGGGCCGCTCCGGCCATGAGGCAAGGTGAGAATCTTGCCTCAGGCGGCACGGAGCGGCCAGTTACCAGGGGCGGCAAAAAGCCGCCTCTGGTAACTTTAAGAGCCGAATTTCCATTTTTTAAAACGGAAATTCGGCTCTTCTAGCGCAGCGAGCGCAATAGCGCTCACTGCACTAGCGATGCGGCCCCTCCTCCACCCGCTCCGACGCTGGTAGTTAGAAGAGCGGAGCAGGAGGAGGGGCGGCATTGGGGCTGCTGCCTCAGGCGGCAGCAGCCCCTGAAACGTGCCTGCCAGTTTGATAAGATTCTTTAATATGCCACTTAATATGATATGAACTATCTGTTGCTTAAGTGTTCATTTTGGGGGTATAGTTTTCCTTTAAAGTTAACCTAAAGGTGAACCACCCCTTTAAGGCTAAGATAGATAGGTTGGACACAGCTGTAAGTGGTGTGGGGAGGCTATGGCAGACTTTGACTTATTCTGGTCCTGTTCAATAATTACTAGCTACTTAAACGAAGTTTTGATTTTGTTGGCTTAATTAAGTGGCTTAATATGACTAATAAAATGCTCAAATTTATACTTATACATTGGGTCGCCCCAGAAAACTCCATAAATACTTGGGATGCATGGACTGAAGCAAGGCAGAATACCTTCTGCTCATGGTTGCTAAGGAAATTATGCCATAGCAACCGAATGGCAGTTAAAATGGCAAGACAAGACAAAAGATGTTGGCACAGGGCTCAGTAGCACCTTGGGTTGATGCATTTCAAACTTCCATTTACCTTTTGCTTGCACTTTCACAGATAATATCTTAACACTATGCAAGAACAGATATTCCCCTGAAACAGACATAATGGCTAACTGTGTACAGTTATATATTAAATTATGTATGCATATTGGAAGCATGTGCATTCGCATATCCAATATGCACCGCAGTAATTTGGATACACACTCACCCAGCCGCCCTTATAGCATTTCATTTTCACCATGATAAACAGTTGTGTCCATGGTTGCCGTAAGGGAAGCATTTTACAGGTAATGGGTGCCCTTTAAAGTGACAATGACACAAACATTTTTGTGCAATTTTCCAGAATTTACACTTCCCTTGAAACTAGACCGATGCAAACTACAGTTTTGCTTCTTTGGAAATACTTATACTGCCTATACCTATGGGTAACTCCCTATGATTTTACTTCTCCTAGCATGCCTTTTATATCAATAAGGCAGGCCCAGACTGGAAATCTGTAGATTCTGGCAAATGTGAGAGGAGCTACAGTAAGATTATATGAACAGTCTCTGTCACTTGAAATGCCACAACCTACTTTGATTTCAGGAAGGATCTGCTATAAGGTTACATACCTCCCAACATTTGAAAAATGGAATGAGGGACAAAAAGTCCTGTTACGTGTAGCAATCGGTGAACATTTTTTACCAAACCAATTTTACCGCCACAAATACCTAAATACCATGTCCATTTCACAAAATTTGGCAGGTTATGGAAAGTCTGAACAGAGTTTTAGGGCCATGGTTTATGTGTTATTACAGTTTTGCTAATGAAGGTGAATTGCCCTTTATGCTGCTAGTTTCAGTTCCCCCAAGAGACCTACTTATTTTATTTGTTACAACTGTATCAAAGTGCAGGTGCTGAGTATTTTGGGTTCTCTTCCAAAAAGCCTCGTATTTAATTACGTTTCAGAAATGTTGTATTTTTTTCTGGCATCAGTACAAAAGCTCAAAGGTTGAGCTTTTTTCTGCGGCTTGAGCTGTCAAAATCGGGACTGTCCCGAAAGAGACATTTGCAGATAAATTTAGCCATTGTCTGCAGCATTTATTTTACACAAGAGTAAAAGTTGTAGAGTTGCATGCATACAGATGCACATGCCTTGCCTGCCTTTTTCTCCCTGCAGGTTGTGCCTGAATGGATCCCGCTGCAAAAATAAATATTAAAATAAAATAAATAATAATTTAAAAAAAGCTATATGGGGACCTGATGACACAGGGCCCCTACACTATAGCCCCTAAATTTGCTATAGTTAAGCAAATGCAGTCAGTAACCTTTATATGCATATTTCTGACAAAATGCTCCATAATGCTCCGTAACACTTCCTCATTTTGACTTTACTTCAGTCACAGAATTCTCCTTTTACACATTTCTTTACTGCATGATGTGCCCTGTAACGTAATCTTGTATAGTTCCTTTCCACCTAGAGGCATAACTGATTCACACCCACAAGCCTTGTAAAACACTGCAAATACTCTTTCAACTAAATTTACACTAAGAAACAAGTCATAATAATTGCAGAATTTATGAGCGGTTCCAAGACATGCCTCTCTTAGTGTGCACGCTACATACAAAAATGATAGCTACGATTTAAGTCACATGAAACACACCAAATTCAGGATTCAGTTTGGTGCCACATTTCAGAACTTTTTGTTTAATGTATAAAAGTTTGTTTTTTATTAAGATGTGTATTTTGGAAATGTTAACTCCATGAAAGTCAAAGGGGCAATTTATTGTATAGACCAGGGATCCCCAACCTTTTGAACCCGTGAGTAACATTCAGAAGTATGAAATGTTCTTGGGGTGCCAAATAAGTGCTGTGATTGGCCATTTAGTAGCCCCTATGTGGATTAACAACCTACATTGAGGCTCTGTTTGGCAGTGCACCTGGTTTTTATGCAATTAAAACTTGCCTCCAAGTTAGGAATTCAAAAATAAGCACCTGCTTTGAGGCCACTGGGAGCAACATCCAAGGGGTTGGGGACCACTGGTATAGACACACAAAATTCATAGTCTATCAACAAGAGAATTGTATTTTCTTCTTTATACAATTGTGTGTGTCTGTTTCATGCAATACAAATATTTATTCTTATATTTACAGATCATGTGTTGAAAACACTCTCTTTGCCAAATCATAATTAAAAAAAATGTCTATGTAACTTTTCGTGTTTTAGACTATATTATGTCTCTTTCTGTTTACTTTATAACCATTTTATAGCAGTAATGGCTTACATGAACAGTCATGACAAAAAGTGAAAAGATCTTTTATTATATCTAAAGTGTTTAGTCCCGTAGAGAGTCATGAATGGCATTTGACCCCTGTTTAATTTTGTGTATGTAGGAAGGCTACCCTGAAAGTAAAGACAAGTGGGCTAATTTATAAACACTGGGCACATTTTCCTCTGGGCAGAAACCTATGGCAACCAATCAAATGCTTGCCTTCATTGTTTAACCAGCAGCTGGCTGAAAAAAGGCAATCACTGATTGGTTTATATGGGTAACTGGTTTACCATGGGCCAATTAACCCAGTGTTTATGAATGAACCCCAAGGTGGTGTTCTGCCTCAGGCATCACTTCTGAGAAAAAAAAAATCAATGTACTGATGTAAAGTGAAATGCTATGCTAAACACTTGCATATAATCTACTGCATAGCAGCAGTAATACGCACTACTCCAACATTACTATGAGGATAGATGCTTTTCAACTAGATAATAGTCAGGCGGCTTGTTGGAGGGACCCATTCACAGGCCAATAAGCTGCCGACTTGGTCTGGAAGCTTTTTAGAAGGACACTGACATTCAGCTGACTTTGGCCTTTATACAGTGTTCTTATTTCTGGTGCAGTGCTTTTGAAATTCAGGACTTGCTACTCTGGGGATTTATACCAATAAAAAATCTCTTAAAACAATACTTTTGTTACCAGTGTGACCACAAGGCTTTCCAAATTGCTTGCATTTTCACATACCTAACAAAATATTTATGATACATTTCTCTATATTATTAAAGATATATGGCTGCCCCCAGGATATAGTTTAGAGCAAATGAAGTGCAAACCTTGATTGGCAGTGTAAGATAAGTGTGGCCTTTCTTTTCTCTCTCCATTATTTAAGTTTGTAATGCAAGACTTTTAAGGCAGCATATCAATGGCTCTGGGACACACAAGGCCCTATGAATGAGGGCCCTCAATTAATTATGCTTTTCCAAGAAATCAACTGAATATGGTTAGGACATTTCTTTTTGGTGGAAACCTCTTGCTACATTGTGTCTGTAAACAACCCAAACTTGCTATTTACAAACAATAGTCTGTTCTGGAGCATTGCTTTGAGCTCCAGTAAACTTCATGAGCCCACTAGAAAAGAATACAGGATGAAACTGAAGCTTCCCACACTTTCATTCACTGCTTGACATTCTCTACGGTTACCTTCCTGGTAGTAAGATTAAGGCAAAGTATAGCAACATGAAAGCAGGACAATTGTATTTTTTCCTGAATGGTGCTGGCATTTAGATACATGCTGAAGCTTCTGCTCCTGTCCTTATTCACAGACTTTGCTTTTGTATAAAGTAGAACTTCCTGGTCTCACGTGGATCTTTTTCAGACTGATGGCAGCCCAATAAAACTCCTAAGTTAAGAATCATGAAGGAAAGACGCTGGGCAGGGCAAGTTTATGAGAATCTTTTACGGCCCATTCGTGTTCACAATGTCTGTCCCTCTGGTTCTTACTAAACAAAATCATATTTCAATACCTGTCATGTACTAAACACCCTGTAGCAATATTTCTGCAGGTGTGTTCAGTAAAAAGCAGACATTGAGAGGAATATTACATTCAATGAGAGCCTGAAAGACAGAGGTGGGGAATGCAGCCGAACTGCAATGTTTGTGCCTTCTGCTCAGAGCTGCTTGCAGTGGGACATAGTACTGCTCTCCTCTCCACACTGCATCTTACGTCTGCCTGTGTAGGCCAACATAAAAATAATTCACCTAATTCTGAATAGCTGTAAAATAAAAGTTAGCTTTTTTTAAAATGCCACAATCTGCTTTGCAGTAAAAAATAAATAAGTAAAAGATACATATTAACATAGCTACGTGCACTGTAGAAATCTTGACTAATGCCGGGTGAAAAAACTTTTGACCTGAAAATGAGCTTTAAATATAGAAGTGCAATTAAAACAAACCTGCAATACAGACCACAATGAGCAAATTGATGTTTTATTTAGCAGACTTGCTTAGCTTACGTTTTGAATGCTGTGGCATACTTAATTATGGGGCATGACTAAGTATACAGTAGCATGCTAAGCAAGTCTGTTAAATAAAACTGAGGGATAGGCCCTGCTGAGCCAATTTATCTCCTGAGCATCTACATTTAAGAATGAATCAATTTGCCTACACCTGGAGGTCCAATGCTTGCCCATTCCTAATCCGTGTTAGTCTTCTCTATAAATAACAAGTGTCACATCACTAGCCTAGGGCTGTCAAATTAGTAGCTCTGCAGAGCATTCCACAGCAACTTTTCAATCTCTGAGGAATGCTTTAGGCGACATTGTACTTACTATATTATTGTTTCAAAAGTGATTTTGAATATATTACACACTAAAATCTACATGCAAAGTCTTGCATCATTAATAATAATAATAATAATAATAATAATAATAATAATAATATTAATAACACTCAAATGAGGCAACAAATCAGGGAACATGCAGGATCAAATTATAAACTATTAAAAAAGTAGAAAGCACACAGACTAGATTCATAGCCAGTTATTAGGTAAAACATAACTCATAGTCCTAAAATTAAAAAACCCTTATGTCAAAAAAGGGAATGAAAAGAAGGTCAGGAAAGGTGTAAATTTGGTTTGTTAATACAGGTATGGGATCTGTTATCTGGAAACTCATTATCCAGAAATTGCTGAATTACTGAGAGGCTGTCTCCTATAGACTCAATTTTATCCAAATAATTCAAATTTTTTAACAATGTTTCCCTTTTCTCTTTAATAATAAAACAGTACCTTGTAATTGACCCAAAATAAGATACTGTTTAATCGTTACTGGATGCAAAACTATCCTAATGAGTTTAATTAATGTTTGCATTATTTTCTAGAAGAATTAAGGTATGAAGGTCCAAATTATGGAAAGATCCATTATCCAGAAAACCCCAGGTCTCGAGCATTCTGGATAACAGGTCCCATACCTGTATGAAAATATTGCTGTATAGGGGACACCAATTCGAAAGACAGTAATATGTCAAAATGCAAAGTGGCATCAGTGGAAAATCAGTTACTTTCACCTCCAGCCACAGATATACCCTTTAGAGTAGACCAGAGAGGAGGAAATGCGGTGCGTCTGAAGAATCACTACTGATCCCAATTATTTCTCATGAAAATACCACTTTCCATACAAACAGGGTTCTTTTGTGACCATTCTTGACATCTACCTTCTCAAAGAACGTACAGATGTGTAACCTTATCCAGAAATCAATTTTTCATTTATTAGGAAAAGTTCTCAATTCCTGCTAATAGATGCCTCTGTCACACATTTCACTCAGCGAGTCCTAGCTTTATCAAAGGCCTTTGATGTTTGTGGATTCTGGGAAGTCTACCTTCAGTTCCCATGTCTTCTGATGAAACCAGCCTGCACCTCAGGCACTTAAATGTAGGCAATAAAAAACAGCACAGTTACTCAGAATGCTGGAGAAATCCCAGGTACAGCCCTGCCTAACTTTACCATCACTATTGTTAAAGGAACAGTAACACCAAAAAATTAAAGTGTTTTAAAGTACTGAAAATATCATGTACCGTTGCCTTGCACTGGTAAATCTGATCACAAACACTACTATAGTTCATACGTATAAACAAGCTGCTGTGTAGCAATGGTGGAAATTGAAAAAAGGCTATATGGCACAGGTTAAATAGTGGATAACAGATAACACCAATATGTTCTACAGAGCTTATCTGCTATGTAACCTGAGCCTTTTCTCCTTTGAATGACTGCCCCCATTGCTACACACAGTTTTACCAGTGCAGGGCAACACTGTATTATATCTTTATTGCTTTAAAACACTTTATTTTTTGATGCTACTGTTCCTTTAAGACTGCAAAATAGGACACCTTTACTGAATTTGCCTTTGTACATAATGGCTACCCTAACATTACAGGGGAGATGTGAGTTTAGATTTTAAAAAATAAAAATCTATTCACGTTCTATTCATTCCTATGGCATTTTTAGAAGCATATTTATCAATGAGTGAAATTTAGAACTCACCAATTGATAAATATGCTTTCAAATTTCCCATAGGAATGAACAGAACATGGGTGAGTTTATATTTATCAAAATCTAAACTCACATTTTGTTAAATCTGCCCCTACATCTTTTTTATGATCATGCTACAAGATAAGATTGCTTTATTTGTCAATACAGACTATACGTATAAACAGATACAGTGTATCGAAATTACGTTTCACTCAGCCCCCCCCCCACTTGTATTACACTATTTCCTTCAGGGCCGGAACTAAGGGTAGGCAGAGTAGGCACGTGCCTAGGGTACAAAGCTGGAGGGGCGCCAGGCACGTACCTGCTCAGTCACCTACCCCGTGTCCTGTCCCTTCTCTCCCCGACGGTCTCTGTTATGTTTTGCGTAAATGCGCTTCTGCGCATGCGCGCTGGAGCCAATTTTCACACATGCGCGCGGGAGCCAAGTTTCGCGCATGCGTGCTGAAGCCAAATTTTGCGCGAGCGCGGTGAAGCCAAATTTCGCGCATGCACAGTACTGAGCCGGCGCCGTGGCCCGACAGGTTGCCTAGGGTGCCTGGCTGGGTTGGCCTGGCTCTGATTTCCTTTCTATAACCCAGTTGCCACATTATACCACATTTCACCACAACAACGAAACAGACTGACCTCTAAAATGCCTCTCTCCCACTTTCCCCTCTTTTGCCATATTAATATGGGACAGTATACACACCCCTTTTCAACATTAGCTGAATGAACAGGGCTTGTGCTGAACATACTTTTGCCTTTTTTTATATAAATGTTTATTTATTTCCAACATTCAGCAAAAATGTTTTTGTACAGACATTACATTAAAGAAGATTTGTATTACATTGTTTTTTTCTTATTTATTGTACCCCATGACGAAACACTTTAAGACAAGGCAGAATTAGTTAAAGAAAAGTAAAGTAATGTAAAAAAAAGAAAGAGAAAGAAATAGAAAGAAACACAAAGTAGAAGGGGGAGGAAGCGGATTACCTTATACATCAGCAAAACATTTTGAATTCATAGGGTCCCTGCACACAGTAAACCTGGGCAATTTGCTGCCTATAAACAGTATTTACCCCCTATCAAGGAACACTGGCACAACCACAGTCATCATGTTTTAACCTATAGAGTCAAGCCAATCAAGCTCTGGGATTGGCGAAGATTGTACTTTTGCCTTTTTAATCAAGAAATGTCTATTTTTCTGTTATTTATAGCACTAAAGCAAATACCACAAAGGGCTGAAAATTGGACTGCTTAAATACACAAGCAGAGAATCAACCACATGGGGATTAGCCTCCTATAATGTCTGTAGTCATATCTGGGCTGACCTCCATTGTGTGTGTGTGTGCATGCAGGCTGATCGAATTCAAATCAATGGGGCAGGGGCAGGAAGCAGATCTCCTGCTCTCAGCTTGCAAAAAATACGCAAGCTGAGAACAGCGGAGTCTTCAGCTTGTGTGCCCACAGCCTTAACCTAATAATGAGCTGCTCAAAGGCTGCTGCTTAGATAAGGGAGAGGTTTGTTTAAGGTAGATAAGATTAGAAGTTGTTTAATTTTCTCTTTGTCAGCAAGGGTTTTTAGGTGTATGATGTCCCTTTAATGTAACATGTTCTTCCATCATCCTCTCTCTTGCTACAAGCCATGCATGTTATCCCATATGCATGCAGTATGCCTCCCGTAATCCCTTCTTTTGCCATAACCATACTAACCATGAATGCTACTATCCCCTCTTTTTCCATAATCATGCAATGCAATATTTTATATAACCATGCAATGTGTCTTCCAACTATAAAATATCTTGCCATAACCTCACAATGTGTCATCCTACTACCATTCTCTTGCCATAACCATGCATCCATGCCATGTACTCCTACTTTCATATGCAATGCAAACCCTTTCTGAAAGTCTCTAATGTTGACCTTCTCTCAAAGGTATTCTTTGCCAATATAAATGATCGAGGTTTTTAAAACTGACAAGCTGTGGTAGTACTGCCACTCCCATGCACAGAAACATTTTAATCTTATGTGCAAATCCTGTGAGTGTGTTTTTGCAACAAGCAAGCAGCCCTGCAGATATCCCCCCCCCCCATGACTATCCCCATCAGGCTGACTCACCTCACTGTAGGAGCTCTCCCGTGCAGCCTCAGTCCATTCACTGGGCGTACCCCTGGCTCTCACTCTCGGCAGCCCAATTACTGGCTATTCTTCTCCTCTTTCTTTTTCCTTCTTTCTCTCTCCTCGCAGCTCTGATGTTTACAATTTCATAAAATTGCCCTTTTCTGCTCTCCTCCCTAATACTTACTGTGATCTCTCTCCAAATCGATGTATCAGTTATATTTACCCTGTTTTCCTACTTATTCAGCTGAAATATTTTTAGCCTCTCCCCTAATTCCTTCCAACTTTCTCCTCTCTCCAACTTTCTCAGCTCCAACCCATGGCTCCTCCCCAAATCTCCTCCTCTCACATTACTCCCTATCAGGTATATGGCTGCACACATACAGGTGGGGCTTGGCAAAGTCTTGTTGGAATCGTAGTTCACAAGTTTCATAACCCCAGAGCCTGTCAAAGTTCTAAGCTTTAGAGAAACTACAAACTCCAGCATTCCTCGCTCTCCTCACACTAACTTCACAGAGCATCCCAGAAATGCTAGCAGCTGACTGAGGAATGTGACAGCCTGAGTTAGTAAGTGGGACTAGTCATCGCCTGCCTGTTGATTACATGACTAGTTCTGCATGTACCCAGCTGATGCATGATATACACGTCACAGGCAATTGTATCAGTGTTTATACTATAGTTTCAATGTTGCTAGGCTCTCAAGAGGTCCTGTAGTATCAGTCAGAGGTACCTCATCTCAGCTCCCAACTTTTAGTGTCTCCGGCCACCAAAATATTTTTAAAGCAGTGCTGCCATCTGAATAAAAGACTGCTCTAAATATACATGAAACAATGTGAAATAATGTAGTTTTGGTGAAAAATAAATGATTTTACGTGGTGTTGTGGCTTATAGAGCTGCACCCAGGATCAGAGCAAAATAAAGAAATACTTATTTTATTCCTTTACATTAAGTTATATACATTTTAGCTCATGGCATGGTGTTATTAATTCTCACTGCTTCTTGTTGTGTTCAGCGGGCCTTTGAGCAGCTCATTATTAGGCCAATGCCACACCAGACCAGGTCCGGACTGAGAATTAAAATAGGCCCTGGCATTTCAGGTTCACAGAGGCCCAAACAGCCCCCACCAGCCCACTAAATACTGACTTTTTATGGCACCTTATAGCAGCCCTCTGGCATTTACCAGAACCCACATATTGCCAGTCTGGGCCTGCACCAGACTGATTCTCAGGCATAAATGCAGGCAACAGTTCAGCCCCTACATTAAGTCAGCCTAACCCTGTTACTACAGCTGGAGTCCCTGTGTCAGACTGGGTGCAGGCACACAGAGTGAATTTCGGCATTTCTGTTCTGTGTGCCTGCACCTGGGTCGTGAGTGAAGTCACAAGGTTGGGTTGATTCAAGCGTAGGGGTTGATTCTCAAGTGTTTATTCTCAGGATAAGAATGAGCCTGGTGCTGGTCCGGACTGGCAATCTGTGGGTTCTGGCAAATGCCAGATGGGCTGCTATAAGGTGCCATATAAAGTCAGTATTCAGTGGGCTGGTGGGGGCCTTTGGGCCTCTATGTGGGGTGATTGGACCTCTGTGTACCTGAAATGCCAGGGCCTATTTTAATTCTCAGTTCAGACCTGGCCAGGTGTAGCATCACCCTTAGGGTCAGAGCACACAGGCAGATTCAGGGAGATTAGTCCCCCCGCAACAAATCTCCTCTTCATTGGGGCGACTAATCTCCCTGAACTGCCTCCCCGCCTGCTAAAATGTAAATCGCTGGCAGGATGGCACTTGGAGCGACTCGTTTTCCAAAGTCGCCTCACGAGGAAATTTCGTCCGATTTCGGAAAACGAATCGCTCCTAGTGCCATCCCACCAGCGATTTACATTTTAGCCAGCGCTAAGGCAGGGGAGGCAGTTCGGGGAGATAAGTTGCCCCAAAGAAGAAGAGATTGGTCACCCGGGGCAGGAAACTACTAGTTCCGTTACTGATTGTCTGTACAGATACATGGAGATGCAGAAGGGACCTGATCCACTTCTCTCCTCTTGCACAAAAGATGCAGGCTAAGAGCAGCTGAGCCAACGTGCCTTGTGTCCAGGGCTTTCAGTGGATCACCGTATAAAGAAAAAGGGCAGGCACTAGCAGAGACCAGTCTTCCAGGCAGTCTTGTCAAAACATATAGTAGTTTATTGTAGAACTCAAGGATACAACCTCACCATCTTATGCATTTCATATCTCTCAGATACTTATATAGGTTAGCTATGATTAATGGTTTGGAACAGTTCCCTAAGCCTAGCCCCCTGCTCTCCTACTGATCTGTCTGACTACTTTACTGAGCTGTCTGACTACTGTTACTTGGTATCAGCAGCCATCTGTTCTCAGCCTACATCCTCCAAACCCCACAATTCCCTGCACACGTGATTTCAATAAGAAATCAAACATCACAGTGCAATGCATTGTGGGTTATGTAGTTCCTGAATGCTGTCTGTAAGCTG
Organism: Xenopus laevis; assembly: GCF_017654675.1. Taxonomy (NCBI): domain Eukaryota; kingdom Metazoa; phylum Chordata; class Amphibia; order Anura; family Pipidae; genus Xenopus; species Xenopus laevis. The sequence goes on along the minus strand of NC_054385.1, from coordinate 62,707,783 downwards.
TGGAGAAGTTGTTACAATTTGAAACATCAGTGTTTTAGTCCCTCCCTGCCAGGAGTTCAAATGATGCAGATGGAGAGGAACTGTTGAACAGCTGGATTGCAGCATAGAAAATGGGATTTATTCATACTTTTTGAAGAAACGGGTAACTCTGATGGGTATATTTGGGGTTTCTGTGTTTTGTGGGCCTCTTTATTAAATTTTGGTTTGGAAGCCGGAGTTACCCATTAACTTGAAGATGAACCACAATAGTGGTGCTAAAGTTAGGCAGGGCTGTACCTGGAATTTCTCCAGCATGCTGAGTAACTGTGCTGTTGCAATCCAAGCTGATCCCCTCCTTTTGTGAGTAGTAACAAGCAAGGATATAAGCTTGCGTGTATTTATTTACTGTACCATAATTGGTTTCTTTTTTCAAGGTAACCCACATTTAGACAATACATGGACATTTCCAGACATAAAATTACTGTTTGGTATACAAGTGTGTGAACTCTGAACTACATTCTTATGTGGACTTTTACTCCCCCTAGTGTCTACAAGGACACTAAGGGGAGTAACTACCTGGCTGTATACTCACTTGTTTTACCACCTGTCTATAGTTAGCAGCGTACATCTGAGATGTGTAGTTGCATGTACATTGAAAAAAGTGCCACTTTTCTTTTTTCTGTTTTGGTTTCATTTATTGTGTTGGCTTGCTTTTTATAAAGGCCCCCATAGACGCACAGATTTCTCTTGCCGAACGACCAATTTTAGCGAAGTCCCACCAATCCTTCAAAATTATCGTGCGGTTAGTGGGATTCGAACGATCGAACACTTAGGATTTTTCGGCCGACATCTGTCAGCCAGGTTAGAAAATCTTTGTCGGTCCCAGTGCAATCTATCTGTGTTTGCAGGGACAAGCAGGCAGCTACCCTTTGTTTTCCTGGATCGTTCCGAGATAATCGTGGTCTCACGATACCGATCGGATCTTTTAAAAATCTCAACATCTATGGCCAGTTTAAGAGAAGCTCTCAGTTATATTGTTGTATTAAACTGTGCTGTTGATAAGTTTGAAAAGTTTTGGTGCCTGGGGCACAGGTTATTCTCAGCTTCCTCCATTCACAACCTCCATTCACACCTATTCCAGTGACAGTATAGAAGACTCATTAGCATGTATCACAGACTTTAGTATGTTTTTCATCGTTGAAATATATTTGATGTACACAATGTTGTGTTTGATCTGGACACGTGAGAAATTAATAGCTTTTAAACTTACTACATTATCTGTTTGATCTGGACACGTGAGAAATTAAAAGCTTTTAAACTTACTACATTATATGCTTTTTTCTGAGACATATTCTACAAGACCACAGTAGAGTGCACTCCATTTCACATTAATCTCTGCATTTATGGGGCTATTACTCCATTGCCTGTAGCATTCCCTGCCGCTCTCTATTCATCATGTACAGTACTTGGGGAATTACATATAATACTGTTAATGAATAACACTCCTTCTGATCCCTAGGCAGGGAAGTCATTTTGTTGACCACCTTTATAACTGCTTTGCGGCATGAGGGCATCCACCTCATATCCACTTAGACTAAGGTTACCACATTTTCCGAGCAAATTCTGGAGACCAGTAAGAATGGTGGCATGGATAGCAAATTTTTAGCCCATGCTCACTTTGGGAGACATGCTCCCTATGAACCATTCCCCATCTGGCAGAAGGATAGATAGTTAGCTTTTCAGAACAAAAACACTGATGCATGCAGGATTGTCAATTTCATTTATAATGCATACAAAATACTTAGTGCTTTTATTACATAAGCCCCTGAATTTCCCCAGGAGCTGTAACCCATAGAAACCAATCCGCAGGTATCATTTTAGGTCACCTGTTTAAAAGTAAACATCTTATTGGTTGCTATGGGTTACTGCTCCTGGGCAAACTTAGTGCCTTTTTATTACATATGTGGGTTAGTAGCAATTCCATGTCTAATTCCCCCAGAACTCATAGCAGGATGAATGCAGTGGCAATTCCATGTATAATACCCCACAACTCATAGCAGGATGAACGAAGTGGCAATTTCATGTGTAAAACCCCACAATTTACAGCAGAATGAATGCAGATGCCAGTCCATGTCTATACCCCCAGAACTTACTGCAGGATGAATCATGTGGCAATTCCATATAGAATACCTCACAACTCATAGCAGGATGAACTCAGTGGCAATTCCATGTATATTACCCCACTTTTGGAAAAACAAGGAGCCAAATACTTACAAGTTAAGAGTCTTAAAGAAAAGTGTTTGGTAGAAGTGCCAGGTAGAACATGTAATAAATCTGCAGTTCTCATCATACCCATATTCTCACTGCATTGACAGTTTGGGGGGAAGAAGATGGAATGTGCAGAGTAGCCAGCCACCAACTTTCCTTCTGTTTTAGCCAAGTTCCTCCAGAGGCCAGCATGAAGAAAATTCTTTCCCTCCCCCTCCCCAACAGGACCTGGCATGGTTAAAGGACCAGTAACACAAAAACATTTAAGGGATGTATATGCATTTAAATATAATGTGCTGTTTTTATGTTGCTTCAGAAACACTACTATGGTTTATATTTATAAACACAGGGCAGCCAGTCAAACTAATACTGAGTAGTATGTCTATGATGTAGATATCAAAAAGGCTGTCTTGAATACAATAGATAAATGTCAGTCAAGGTTTGAGCTGAGCCTCTGCCGATCCCCTAACAGGCAGCATACTTCAGTTACAGTACATGTAGAAAAAGAAATCCACGAGACAGATATGTGGGAGCTGTTGGCTTGTTAAGTGCTTAACTTTGTTTAGGGTTGCCACCTTTTCTGGAAAAAAATACCGGCCTTCCTTTATATTTATCTTTTTTCCCTATTAATAGCATTGGGATCAGCCATAATTTTTACCGGCCAGCCGGTAAAATACCGGCCAGCTGGCAACCCTAAGTCTGTGTTAGAATACTGCAACTCCCATGCACAAAAATATTTTACTCTTATGTGCAAATCCTGTGAGTGTGTTCTTGCAACAAGCAATCAGCCCTGCAGATATCCCCCCTATGACTAGCCCCATCAGGCTGACTCACCTCACTGTAGGAGCTCTCCTGTGCAGCCTCAGTCCATTCACTGGCGTACCCCTGGCTCTCACTCTCGGGCTTGGCAGACCAATTACTGGCTCTTCCTCTCCTCTTTCTTTTTCCTTCTTTCTTTCTCCCTCCTCTCTCTCCTTTTTCTTTCCTCGCAGCTCTGATGTTTACAATTTCCTTAAAGTGCCTTTCTGCTCTTTTTCCCTATTATCTCCTTATTGTACTCTCTCTCCAAATCTCTTTTTTATCAGTTATAGTAACCCAATTCATATAGTTGAAATCTTTTTAGCCTCTCCCCTAATTCCTTCCAGCTTTCTCTCCTCTCCAACTTTCTCAGCTCTTCTCAACTCCAACCCATGGCTCCTCCCTCACTTCTCCTCCTCTCACATTCCTCCCTATCAGGTATATGGCTGCACATACAGGTGGGGCTTGGCAAAGCCTCATCGGAATCGTAGTCCACAAATTTCCTAACACCAGAGCCTGTCAAAGTTCTAAGCTCTAGAGAAACTACAAACTCCAGCATTCCTTGCTCTCCTCACACAAACTTTACAGAGCATCCCAGAAACCCTAGGATCTGACTGAGGAATGTGACAACCCTGGTTATTTAGTGTAACTAGTCATCGCCTGCCTGCTGATTACATGTTCTAGTTCTTTGTGTACCCAGCTGATGCATGATATACACATTACAGGCAATGGTGCCTCATCTCAGCTCAGAAAATTTTGAGTTTTCGAAGGTATTTTTCAGTCAAAACTAACATTTACAGGTTAAAAAGAAACTTTTTTAAAAAAACTCGAATTTGTCAAGATTTCTTATACCCCAAAGCTGGAAATAGTTTGAATCCGGTCATTAACTCGATTAATTTGTGTTTTTAGGTTTCTCACTCTGAATTCACTGATTCAAGTTTTTTACATTCCAGTTTTTTTTTCTTAAATTAGAAACCATTCAAGTTGTGAGTTCATTTGAGGTATAAAAAAACCTCACAAACGTCTAAAACTCAACCTCTGATAAATAACCCCCTTAGTGTCTCCATTATGAATAAAGCTGGGGGTTATAGTTTTGCACTCAGGTTCTTTGAAAGGCTTATATATAACATTGCATCCCAGGGAGGTTTTTAGGAAAAAGCTTTGTTTCACAAAGTTACATGAAGTGTTGTCTGAAAGGCAAGTTCAGTAGACTTTGAAAAACGAGGAGCCCCGTGTATGTTTTCCCATCTGTGAGTTACTTTATTGCCCGTCGGAAAGAATTTTGGGGAGATTTGTCGTCTGTGTAGATGTAAACAGGGTAGACAAATCTCCCCTTGTGCCACCACTTAGGGTGATTGCCTTAGCATTCCTGATTGGTGCCTGCCTGCCGCCACCAGTTTCTGCCATACACAGAGCAGTTCCCTTTATTTTCAATTTCAAATGTTTTGAATGCACTGGTGCTCCCTGAGGGCCCCATGACTAACAAATAAATGAATATGGGATGGTTTGCATTTTTTTGTGCCTATTCTTCCTAGTGACAAAATAGATAGTCTTTTGGTTCCAAAGAAATAATATAAAGGCTTAAACAAATGGAATTAGACATTTAACCTTTCAACCTCCCTTTGGATTGGCTTAAGAAAAAAAAAAAGTTACAGGGTTCACAATAAATCACTTTTATGTTTCCCCCATTCCCAGGATCTGTTATGTACAACTGCTCAAAGTCATCAGCCACACCACCACTGCACACTGTTCTCCTAAACCCCCTAAGTTGCTTAAACTGCTGTATATTTGTACTCCTTTCTCCATGGGATACCTGCCACTGGATCAGTAATCCAAAGCTTATCTTTGGGCTATAAATTCTTCCCATTACTGGTGTATGGCTACCTTTCCGTGTCGTAACTATAGAGGAAGCAGACCCCGCAGTCGCAGGGGGGCCTGGGGAACATGGGGGCCTGGACTGTGGGGTCTGCTTCCTCTATAGCTAATAAAAAAAACCCTCCTCCCCAGCCGCTCTTTTACCTGTGAAAAATTCGAGTTTTTCAGGGTATTTTTGAGTCAAAAAATCTATTTTTCACGTTTTTTAAAAAACCTCGAATTTTTGGAGATTTATTATACTTCAACTCTGGAAATAGCTCAATTCTGAAAATACACCATCTAAAAGCTGTTAAGATGACGTAGAAGTCAATGGCAGAGGTCTCCTGAACCATTTAAAAATGTTAATAGTCTTCATGATGTTCGAGATTTTTTTCTCTGGGTTTCCCTCGATAACTCGATCAAGTCAATCAATTAGAGTTTTTCCCCATGGAAAACTAGATCTAATCAAGTTTTTGGGTTGTTTACCCCGAATTCACTGATTCAAGTTTTTTACATTCAATTTTTTTTTTAAATTAGAAGCCATTCAAGTGAGTTTATTTGATGTCTAAAAAAGCTCACATAGCTCTAGAATTCAGCCTTTGATAAATAACCCCCTTAAAGTTTGTATCAGTACAACAGTGCAACAAATGACCTACTATATTTTTCATTATATTGAAGAGATAATTGGTCACTGTTTATCATCCTGTGTAAAATAGATTTTCACGTCTGCTTCATAGACATGGGCCCTACAACACAATTTTAGCTTGATTTGCTACTAGTGTTTCTGAAGCTTCATACAAAAATTTTTTTGTGATATTGTTCCCTTAACCATGTCATGCCTCATTGCATCTACTAGTTGGCTTAGCTCACTTGGTAAAGTTTTTAAATGGCCAAATACAAGCTAAGTATTCTTTTATCCAGCTGTTTCTCTAATACTTGAAGACACATGGGTGTGATGTTTAGCTCTTTTGTGACTGCAAATTTTAATTGCATGGGGAGGTCAAAACGAAATCTCCTGAAATTGCTCTCCTTTCCTTCTATGGTAGTTGTAAGTAATTGTTACTTGATCCAGATTCCAAAGCATATCTTTGCTTGATCTTAAAATTCTTGCCATCACTGGTGTATGAGTACTGTTCATCTATTGCATGTATTGTAGGGGTGCCCCCAATCTGTTTTTTTGAATAAGGCCAAATACAGACTTTGTCCAAATGCTAAATGAAATCCAAATCCCACTTTGCATATTTATATTTAAAAAATGATTACATTACAAAAGATTGTGTAACAAAAAAAATTGTCTAAATTCTGGATTTGGTTTATCCTTAAAGGGGTTGTTTACCTTCCAAATTCTTTTTTCAATTCAGTTGCTTTCAGATGTCCACCAGAAATTACTTTCCGTTTTCTACTATTTTTCCATAATAAAAGTTCAATGTTCCTGTCTCTGAAGTTTCAGTCTGGCAGCTTAGTGATTCAGGTGCGCAATCTGTATTGTTACAATTTTCTACATTACATGATACTTTTCTCAGCAGCATCTATGGAATATTATCAACTATTATTTGTTATATTAGCAACTTTTGTATCATTTCTGACAGCTAGAAAGCAGAAGAATGTATCCACTAATGTATCAATTTAGAACGGTTTACAGAATAATCTTATCTTATCCTACAGTTTAAAGGGAAAGTAAAGTAAAAAAAAAATATTTCCCATTTTTAGGTCCACTGAAAAAGAATCCTATCTTCAATAAACTTTAATTGAAAAAAATCTGCACTGTTTTAATTTAAAAAAAATAAAACTTTTCAGTTCCCCCTCCTGTCCACGTAAAGGCACTACAGCCTGAACTATTACTTAGGCCCTGAGTGATGGCTCTGATGCTCTCAGCTGGCATTTCTTTTGCAGGCTGAGAGAGGTTTTGACAATTACAGCTTCTACCTGCTTCTGTAGCGGAGATTGGGCCAAAAACTCAAAAGCAGACGTTTTTCAGCTCTTGTTTTGCTTTGCTTCATGTAGCTAAAAGCAGATGGAAGCTGCCAATACAGCTACAAGTTGATGCAGAAGGGAGTGGATCCACTTCTCTCAGCCTGCAGAAAATTAAAGTATATTAAAGATATTGAAGGCTTCTTTTTCAGCAGTGGACCTGTTAATGCATTTTTATTTTTTCTTTAACAAAGAAGTAGAGTAGAAATGTTACATGTTATGTTGATCCTGTGTGCTGCTGTCAGTTACCCAAGCTTAGAATTTAAGCACAACACAAGGTTGATTAGTAATTAATTCAGATTCTCATTATATCAGTGTCGGACTGGCCCACCGGGACACCGGGAAAAATTCCGGTGGGCCCCAGTCCTTGTGGGCCCCCAAGACCACACTCTACCCTATTTTTTTGCCAGTGATCAGACTTGAATTGTGCGCTATGCTCTGTTTTTTTTTGTTTCGATTGTGCGCTCCACGCCCGACACGCTGTAACTAGTGGACCCCACTGCTGCTACACTACTCCGCCTGGCAAAGCTGCTCTTATCTTAGTATTTTGCTCTGGAAAGGTGAGCCTGTTTCAGCTGTGCGGGATGATGTCACTGACTGGCCGGCGTCCATCACGTGGGGGAATCAGAGAGAGGAGTGTCAGGGAGGGATCGGCTGTGGATACAATTACTACTGGTGCGATGGGTAGATCCTGGCTGCATCTGCCTATGCTAAATTTCAATCCGCTGATAAAGTTGGGCTGCTGGTGGTCTGATATTGCTGCCTTCTCATTTTCTCCTCTGCCAGTGCTATCCAGGAAAGATTTGATCTGCTTGGCTCCTACTACAGTGCTAGTGAGCAAATGATCTAGGGGGAGGGGTGGGCCTTAATTACCCCCAGTTTCTGCATCATTGTATTGAATGCCATTTGTTCTTTATATGTCCTTTATTTTCCCATGCGGGCTTCCCTGACTAAATGGAGGGGCCCTTTAGATCAAGTTCTCATGTGGGCCCCAGGTGCCCCAGTCAAACACTGCATTATATGGTAATGCAATTCTAGAATGAAATAATCAGCCCTGTAGCACCAGCTTATATGACTGAACATATATCTGTCACTGACACTCCAAGGTGATGAGCTCCTGTGACAACTTTGAAGGCCACGATCATTACTTTTAGAAATAATCTCAATCTATAAAATGATGCAGTAATCTTAAAATTCGATTTAGCAGAGTATTTTTACCCAAATTAGTTTGAGTTTAGTTCCCCTTTAAGAGTCATATATATATATATACACACACATGTTAAAAAATGTACATGTTTATTCATGTATAATTGCACCTTAATGTTTTAAAACTCTTTCAATCACAATGGCAATGCTGTGTTCTGCCCCTCAAAGATACAAAGATCTCATCACGTGTGAAAATAATAAATTGCTTGGCCCTAATACAGTTCCCAATGGCCATAAAAAGTGGCCCTAATAAATATCGCGGTGGCACATCACTTAGAATACATGCGCAGTGTGAAGATGTGCCGTTGACTGCTACTGTCTGTATATGATCCCAAGGCACATATTCCAAATGTTTGTGCTTTTTTCCTCCACATTCCCAACTGCTATAAAAAATAAACATTTTACCCTGTTAAACATGGATAGTCAGACAGTGGTTATTAATAATACATTTAAATACAAAGTTGTGAAACTAGTGTATTGACAACACGATTGAACTCTAATAACCAGGCCAATTATGATGTACAGATAATTTGTCATATCTCAGTAAAGCAATAAAATGCCAGTATATTAAATAGAGGAAAGCTGCTCTTTAAAGCTATTATATAATGTTAAGATGACAACTTGTTGCAACAGATCATACATAATAGGCATCAGTCATGTAATTTTGTAGCATTTAAAGGATTAAAGATTAAAGGATTAAAGATAATTTAATCTGTTGTGCTGATAAAATTCTATAAAAGTTGTACTTTGTTCTTGTATACATAGGTGTGTTTACTGCTATGTGTGTAAAATTGTAACTGTCTTTATAAAGGAATGGTAAATGTTGTGGCAAGGAAAAACAAGCACTAAGTTCCACAGTCAGTCTCACTACCCCCCATCTAGTGTTGGACTGGCCCACTGGAATACCAGAAAAACTCCCGGTGGGCCCAGGTGTCAGTGGGTTCTCATGCTGCTAAATGTTTGCCCTATTTCATGGCCATTCCCTATTTCTATGAGAACAAAGAGGCTAAATAGGTGGAATAATAGACTATAGTATGTAAAGAAAAGAGACTAGGAGAATAGAGGTTGAGTGAGGAGAGGAAGAATAATGGTAATTAGAGTGGGCCCCTGGTCTAAGGTTTTTTGGCGCGCCCCTGGGGTCCCAGTCCGACACTGCCCCCACCCCCTCCTTCTGATTGGTGGCATATCTACCTAGTCCTTCCTCTCTTCCCCTTCCCATTCAGTGAAATAATTACCTTCTGCTTTGCCCATTCAACTGCCCCTTTCAGTAACATTCCTGCCTACTCCTTCTTTGCCTCCCCACATACTAAGGCAACAAACAAATGGGTCTAAATTTACATTTAAAAAATACACCATTCAGGGTATAAGGGGAACTATTGCAGATATGAAAATTTAATATAAAAAATCTTAATACGATCAATTAAAAATTCTGTATGATTTCTGAAATAATCAAATTCATCTTCACTATCCCTCTCAGCATCTGTTTCTCTTCATTCTCTCTTCATGCAGATATTCATTAACAGTTACTGTAGATCCAATATATCTTAAAGGGAGGCTCCTTTTTCCTAGAAGATGTATTAGAGGTCACTCTATTAAAATCACCAGACATCATGTCTCTCTACATGCAGAATTTGTGCATAAGGCAGTTATTTTGTTAGATTTTGTTTGTACTAGAATCAGTTATTTGAATGAGCTCTAATTCATCTGCTAGGAAAGGAAGCCCCCTTATAAGATATATTGGATCTAACTGTCAATGAATATCTGACATTCAACTGCTGCATGAAGACAGAATGAAGAGAAACAGATGCTGAGAGAGGGATAGTGAACATAAACTTGATTATTTCAGAAACAATGCAGGATATTTAATTGATTGTATTTACAAAGTTTCTTATTTCAGTATGATGAAGCTTATATTAAATTTTCATTTTCACAATAGTTCCCCTTTAAGGTAATGGCGAAAATATATATATCCAGTGACCAGAGAATCCGTAATTTGGATCTTTATACCTTAAAGGGGAACAATCGCTTCTCTTCATTCTGTCATTCAAAATCAGACTCCTAACTCCTGCATGAAGAATGAAGAGGCAGATGCTGAAAAGGGGTATAGTGAAGATTGACTTTATTATTTTCAAAAACGGTTCAGAATTTGTAATTGATTATATTTGTAAAACTTCTTATTCAAGTATGATGAAGCTTATATAAAATTACCATTTTCAAGATAGTTCCCCTTTCAGTCTACTAGAAAATCATGTAAACATATAAAAAAACAATAGGCTGGTTTTGCTTCCAATAAGCATTAATTATATCTTAGTCTGGATCAAGTACAAGGTACTGTTTTATTATTACAGAGAAAAAGGAAATCGTTTTTAAAAATGTGGATTATTTGGATAAAATGGAGTCTATGGGAGACAGGCTTTTTCGTAATTCAGAGTTTTCTGGATAACGGGTTTCCGGATAATGGATCCCATACCTGTACTTGCCAGGCTAAAAAGTCTGAAGCAGAAAGTACCTCTTAAGAATATTTCATGGTGATAAGATCATAGGTAAAAATATGAAGCACCAGGGGTAGATTTATGAACACATACGCTGCCAATGCACCAGTGTGTGTAGCTCTATCTAAATAAAAAATCTTGGCTGAAAGTTCAACACTTGTATTTGATGCTTAATGAACATATAAATTTAGAGGGAAATATACTGTGTGAATTGTAGCAGCCACATGATAATGAGAATCAAAACCTTTGATTTCACAGAAACCTACAGATGCTTATAGTATTTGTGCAATCATCTATCGTAAATGTTGTAATATATAGATATGTTGAAGGCTAATTAGGAGATTACTTCTTTCATCACAAGGAAGAGAAAAGTCACATCCAATACTGACCTACTTATTTTATAATAATATGTAATATGGGCAGAAAACCTGTTTAATTTCTTCCCCGTACAATATGTACTATTGTGACTTTAGTGACTTTTTCTCCTCTCGGTGTAGTGCATGCCATTCCTTTCTGTAAGACAAAATCTCTTCCCTATTAAAATAAAGCAATCACTGCTTCACACTACAATAACATTTGCTACATACAGCCACAATAACCTCTAAGAACACACATTGCTGCATTTTAGAAATAAATGCAGGTATGGCCAGTGGTGTTTACTAGCAGGATCAGATATATCCTAAGCCAAATGTGACTTTTTATTATATCATATGTCATATATTTTATTTCAAGGGTCTATATATGTTATAATGATCAAGTGCCAGTATAGTCATTTGACACAAATTACATCACTAAGCACTGATTATAACTAAAGCACCACTCACATCACAAAGCACTATTTATAAGCATATCATTTACAGCAGGGGCTTAACTATAGAGGAAACAAACCCTGCGGCTGCAGCTCCAGGAGGTATAAGGGGCCCCATGAGGCCTAAATAAAGAGCAATTTCAACTTATTTTTGTAAAACAGGACAACCTCTGGACATGCTGGGAGCCCTAAAATTAATTTGCTGTGGGGCCCAGTAACATCTAGTTACACCACTGATTTACAGGACCTTATTTGAAACAGATATTTTTTTTGCTTAGGCATTATAGTAGAAATAAGCAAGTAATATTGGCACTTTCATTATAGATGTGTTGCCATACTTTTACCAGAATTGCACAAAAGCAAGTATTATGGAAGTGATAGCTCTTATCTGGAAATTTCACATCACCACTTAGCAATCTAGAGCCTTCTTCAGGTCATTATTGCACACATAGCTTAGAAGAGACAGCTTTAAAGATTGTCTGTATATGAGGGAACAATTAAAATATTACACCCAGTAATCTCGCTTGTGGCTGTTCTGCTCCTAAGCAGCGGTGCAGGGGATGTGATTGGACCTGGGCCCACATCCAGTTGCGGTGTGCCAGAGACCGCATTGCAAACAAATTTTCAGTGCACATGTTTCTGGGGACAGGAAATGTATGGCTGAAAGGGGACCCAGACAGTGCTACTTACATTACTGCTCCTAAGGTAGCTACAGTATGAAGGTAAATAAGGCAGAAGCTTTGTGGACAGACAGGAAAAATAGGTGGGAAAAAGTATCAGAAAACAGTGGAAAATAGATGATTTGAGACAGAAGAAAAGAGATTGAGAGTAGGGTGTAGAGGGACAAACAGAAGCATATCTAATATATGTCATGTGACAGAAAGTGGTACACTTGCTTAAAAGAGGGTAATAAGATCACAATTGGGGAAACATGTCATACAAAAATGAAGAGGAGGAGAGCAGAAAAGAAAGCATGACATCTGAAAAGAGAAGTCAAATGGAAAGAGGAAAGTTGAAACCTATTCCTTCAAGCCCACTTACCTGTGAAAAAACATGCAAGCCTCATTTTCCCTCATCAAGTATTCATGCATGTTCTACCTGTCACTGCTGCCCTCCTGTGACTGAATGCCTCACTGCAACATGCTCGTGAAAGGCTTAAAGAGACTACAAGTATTGAAGCACTTTTTCATCAAGGCACTGGTAGCAGCCCCATATGAGTAAAAACTTTCACATAAAGTGCTATGTTTGGTGTGACTGCACATCTAAATACTCACTATACTGTGTGTAGCTTCTCTGATCTTGTGCCTTATATTTCTTTAGTGTATAGGTTATAAGACAAAATAACTACCAACAGCCAAAGTAGAGATCTATGGTTCATAGTGTGAAATACACCACTATGTCCATTCCTACACAGATGTTTATCTTTTCCATTCTAAGTACCAATATAACCCACTATCCACCCCAACTAGTGAGAAATGTGTTTGGTAAACAATTCTATCTAATGATGTTTTATTTGCAATCTCGTGCGGTAGTTTTCTTTCTTTTGTGGTAAATATTACATTATAGAGGAATCATGGAGCTCCCATGGTTTATAATGGCCGTGTATAGTTCTACTGAGACAGAGTGTCTGACCGACATGAGAACAGCCTTACATGCATGTCTAATTGTTAGATAAGAATGACATAGTGGGCAAGTCCGGACTAGATTCAGAATAGGCCCCCTGGTATTTCAAGCACACGGAGGCCCAAACAATTGCTCACAGACTCAATCAATAGTGACTGTCTATGGCATTTTACAGCAGCCCCATAGGCAGAGGGAGTTTTTTTTCTTTGGGAAAGCTAAAGTTGGCCATACATGGGATGACTTAAAATGGTAGTTCACCTTAAAATGAATATTTAGTATCATGTAGACATTTATATTCTAAGATCATATGCAATTGGTCTTCATTATTTATTTTATATGGTTTTTCAGTTATTTAGAGTTTTGTTTAGCAGCTCCCCAATTTGGTATTTCAGCGGCAAAGTGGTTGCTAAAGTCTTATTTGCAGCAACCAGGCAGTGGCTTAAACAAGAGATATGAGTAGTAAAAGGTCTGAATAGAAAGATGTGTAATAATAAGTAACAATTGCAATAAAATTTGAACCTCACAGAGCAATCGTTATTAGGTGCTGGGGTCAGTGGCCCCCCATTTCAAAGCTAGAAAGAGTAGGAAGAGGAAGGCAATTAATTCAAAAACTATTAAAAATGTATAATGAAGACAAAATGCAAAGTTGCTAGGAAAAGGACATTCTATAACATACTAAAAGGTAACTTAAAGGTGAAGCACCCCTTTAAAGCTAATATCAGATGTAGCTGATAAAACTAACACCCCCACCTCCTGTGGCTCTTTCTGATTTCACCATGCAGAAGTGTAGGTAGGAATGCTTTTCCACAACAAAATATTAAGGGTGTAAATACACTCACAACTGCACATTGTTTAACATGGAAAGAAGTAGGCACTGACTCCATAGGCACATTGTATAAAATGATAAACAGTGGGTATGAAATTAATTACTAGTTACATGTATAATGGCCCCAAAAAAAGAAAGGTTAAATGCAAAACACATACTATAGCAGAATAAATAAAATTCTAATTTTACATATAGTAGCCTCACGCACTAGTCTTCATGTACAAGGCCCAATGCACATAAATGATCACTACACTAAAACACAATATAGGTTTTTTTTTTCAATAAAAATATTCACATAAATGTCTTTGCTTTTTTGTTGTCTTTTGACTTCTCTCCCTTCAGTTCAGTTCCCTTATGAGCCTCTTTGATTTAGAATTATGTTATTCCTCTATTTCTGTCACTCTCTACTCTCTCCTCATTCTCTTCTTTCTTTCTTATATATATTTCTTCACCTTGATTGCTTATAGCCTATGTTTTACTCTCCACTCCTCTCTCTCATGCCCTATTTTCACCTGTTTTTCCCCCTTCAACCCCATTAACCCTTTTAGTGAAATGTTTCCCAGTCATACAGTATCATATGGACTTCACAGAACAAACACACAAAATCAACAGAAACAAAGAAAATAAGGAAAAACTACATGTGCAAATACGCCCCCCAAACAAAATATCCTTTATCGGGGAGAGCAGTGGCGGAACTACCGGGGGAGCAGGGGGTGCGAGCGGGCCAGGGCCCGCACCCCCTCAGGGCCCCCGGCAGTCCATGCGCCACTGAAAATGCGGCCGTACGGAGGGGGGCGGGGCCCGGCTGCGCTGATTTTCTACAGCTTCAGAGTTCACAGGCACAGAAGGAGTTTTCCCTGTGTTTAACCAGCGGGCAATCAGTAAAGGAGAATTTTTTTCTCTTTTCTTTCTTTCTTTCTTTCTTTCTTTCTCTCTCTCTCTCTCTCTCTCTCTGTCAGGCAGGTTTGGGGAGGCATAGCCTCCCCAAGCCTTAATGAAAATCCGCCCATGAACAGCCCCTCACACAGACTGGCAGATTGCCAATCCAGGCCTAACATTTGCTTCTCATTATTTAACCCACAAAGTCAAGCCTCTCTTTGCAAGCCTAATATAGACATTAGTACAACTTATAGTAAGTGGGACCCAGAGCAAAATAAATTTATAGGTATTACTTCTTTCCAATAACATGCCCATTAGACAGGGTGGTGATCTCTAATAGCTGCAGTGTTCAGGGGCAATCCTGGCCCTTCTGCCACCTGAGGCAGCAGCAGTTGCTGCTGCCCCCCTCCCCCGGAAATTCACGCTTAAAGTACCAGGAGCAGCATTTTTGCTGCCCCTGGTACCTAGTGGGGCGCTGCCGCCTGAGGCGACAGCCTCAATTCGCCTCATTGGCGAAGCACCCCTGGCAGTGTTTAATGCATTGATTGTCATAAGCCTGCTTATAGGTTTTTGCTTCAATATAAAGGGTGATATATATAACATTTTGGGTCCCTAGTCAGCTGTTTTGACAATTATAGGGGCAAAACAGCTGACAAGGGGCATATTTACTAACATTTACATTTCTATTTTATTCATGAATCTAATTTTTTTCTCTAAAAACTTGAGATTTATAAAGTGTAAAAAAAAACACTAAAACCTCTAATACAAAACTTCATACAGTAAAAGCTGTCAAGGTCCTATAGAAGTGAATGGGAGTCGCGCTTATCGTATTGGACCATTTTAAATGAATTCGGACTTGTAGAGGTTTTTGGATTTTTTTTTGCTAGTAATTTTGGAAAAACTCGAAATTAGAGGTTTTCAAATTTTTTATTCAGAATTTTTTGTTTGTTTGTGCTTCTTATATTCAGATCTTTTAATAAATTACATGGTATATGTGATTTTAGAGATATAAATCTCTGGTTTTAAAAATCTCTAATACCACTAAAATGAGATATTGATAAATGGACCTCTAATTGTGTAGAAGAGAGCCATCCTACTGGAGGCCCGTGGGCAGGATGTGGCCCTCTAAAGGAGTTTTATGGCACCCAACCTGTTTAAGGGCTACATAGACTTATCTGTATGACATAATGATTGTATTAAAAAGCAGCCTTTGAATGTGCATAATAGGAAATAACAAAAATAACCAAACAAACTACATATAAATAGTTGAAAAACATAGAACTCTCAATGACAAAGCAGAAAGAAAAGGCAACTCACTGTAGTTCACACAGAGGATCTAAATTGGAGCATATCTCATATAACTGTCCTCATAAGCCTTTAGCAACTTCCTAGGACTGGCTGGCCAGCCATGGGCCCCACAGCACTACACCCCTCTATTGTACTGCCTGGCAATACAGATTTTGTCATGAAAGTGAAGTACAAACTTTTGTGCACTTATCTGTTTGTGTTGAGAGAGCAAACTTGACAGATATTATCATGCCATTTCCCCATTGGGCAGGTTTAAACATACCAAGAGCTGTCATTATTCTCAAAATATTCAGAGTCACAACATTCCTGGCTGCCCCCCCCCATCTTGCGACGCTGATGAGATTCCCCCATAACAGGGGTCATCACATACGTACGCCTCATTATCTCCCACGACATACTATGTAAAGGTTGACAGCTCTGAGTATCAGTTGGCTCAGACAAATGACAATATATATAGTGGACAATCATACAGTGGGGGAGAGCGATGGTGCCCTGGGACCATATGATAAGGAAAGCAGCATGGTAGTCTTCTACTCAGTTCAAATGAATCCTCTTTATTAAACACATTTTAAAATATATGATAACCAATGTTCCCTCTATTTCCTTCTCAGCTATGTGTGAAAAAAAATACTTTTGTGCGCACATTTTAAATTTGTGTGCAGTTTTTAAAAACTGTGCGCTCAGGTTTAAACATACCAAGAGCTGTCATTATTCTCAAAATATTCAGAGTCACAACATTCCTGGCTGCCCCCCCCCATCTTGCGACGCTGATGAGATTCCCCCATAACAGGGGTCATCACATACGTACGCCTCATTATCTCCCACGACATACTATGTAAAGGTTGACAGCTCTGAGTATCAGTTGGCTCAGACAAATGACAATATATATAGTGGACAATCATACAGTGGGGGAGAGCGATGGTGCCCTGGGACCATATGATAAGGAAAGCAGCATGGTAGTCTTCTACTCAGTTCAAATGAATCCTCTTTATTAAACACATTTTAAAATATATGATAACCAATGTTCCCTCTATTTCCTTCTCAGCTATGTGTGAAAAAAAATACTTTTGTGCGCACATTTTAAATTTGTGTGCAGTTTTTAAAAACTGTGCGCTCAGGTCAGAATTCTTATAACATTGTGTGTTTTCACATAAAATTTGTTTTGTGCTCTTGCCTCAAAATGTGTGCAAAGAAGACAAATCCGGCTCTGAGTGTTTGCTTAATTGTTATAAACACGACAAAGGTGCGGGTATCGATTCAGTGCTGAAAAACTTAATGCAGACTTAGCCCCGCTCACAGTGAACAAAAGTTGGTCCGGGTGCACCTGCCCCGGACCCCACTCTTCAATCTAAACACCGGGCTCTTCCCGTCCGCTAAAGAAATGTTGTAAGTAGATCTTTAGAATCTTACCCTGCACGATAGGTGACCCGGGTGCAGCCAGCCCCGAGTCCGTCACTAGGAAAGGAACGCCAAAAGTCCAACAATCGATGTGCAGGCCGCGCACTCCTGGGTATGAACACAAATCGCTCGTCTCCAGATTGTTTAAAAGGTAAATACTTTATTTAAGACATACAATCAAGTAACTATGGCGTCTGAGGTCTGACGCGTTTCGTGACAATGCACTTCCTCAGAGACAAAATGTGTGTGCGTGCACATGAGAGCACACATTAGAGGGAACACTGATGATAACAGTCACCACGGGAGTAATTATGAGCTGATGCATTTTGTGGTCTAAAGGAGGCCATAGACATAACAATTACAATCTTTCTTTGAAAATATCTTTCCCGCCATACACGCACTGAATATTGCACGAAAATTTGTTTTGTATGATATTATCTGTGCGTCTGTGGTCACATTAAGACCCCTTCATCAAATATCCTGTAAAATATATCCTTATCATACACAGAGCCATGGATATCCTGTAAATCATATCCTTATAAACAGTGCTTAGTGATGTCATTGGTTATAATGGGAGCTTAGTGATGTCATTTCTGTCACGTGACTCACCGAAACTTGTGTATTATAATAAAGTCCCCTGTTGCAAAATATGAGGATACCACAATATGGAAGCCATGGAACTCCTCAGTAACTTATAATATCCTTATTTATAGTTTATTCACTATATATACATCACTATACATATACATCTTAGTGCTGACATCAGTTGTAACTGCTGCTTAGTGATGTCACATATGTTAAGTGCCTTACATAAAATGTTTTGTGCACACAAACTTGCAAAAGAATTGACATGTCCCACAGTCCCATTAAAGCTTGTGTATCTAATTTAAAATATATAAAATCTGTAATCTATAGGTAACCCTGGCGTTGTATGGAGTTGAGAGTCTGAATTCTGTACATGCTTGACTGCACTTTCCTATTTAGGGTATAAGATTAAGGTTAGCCAGACACAACTGAGAATTATACTGATTCTAAATGAAACCAAAACTACTTCTACTTCTGACATTGAAAACCACTAGGCAGCACCTTTCTCTCCCTCGTTACAATAAAAACTAATATTTGGCCCGCGTCCAAACTACAGTTCCCAGGATGCTTAGCCAGAAGCCAACACTACAACGGCCTGTACGGAAGTTGGTCGATGACCATTTTCTTTCAACACATTATGCCGTAGTAATAACAACCCATATCCTACGTATATTATAGGCGCAATGGGTAAGCTACAAATGTATAGCCGGATATGACGTTGCAACCATGACGCACCGAGTAACGTGACACAGAGCGCCGCAATGGAATCCGATGGTAAGATGGCAGCGCCCTAGTTACACGCTGTTGTGTGTGAGTGAAAGTATCACGAGCTGTAATTGGTGTTGTTTGTGCGTGTGTTGTAGTGAGTCTGTCCTCTCTGCGCCATAATAATGTTGCTCTGATATAATACTGTCGTCTGTCTGTCCTGTAGCTCAGTCATCTAGTCTTCTATACATGTGGTCACATTTATTCCAAAATGCTGCTGTGGGTGACCAAGAAGTGGATGGCTGCCACCTCCTCCCTTTAAAACTAGGTACATAGTCAATATAAATACTAAATGGGAAACTAGTAATTCATATAGATTCATGCCGTGAGGCTGCAGAGAAATCAGTTTATTCTACATCAGAAACGAGCTGGGGACATGCGCATCCATGTCAACCAACATGGCCACCTATACCAGAAGCTGTAGCCACGGGTTGACAGCATAGCCCTTGCCATTTCTGAGAAAAATTAGTACAGGTATCAGGTCTATTATCCAGATAATGTTTCCATCATTTGGATCTGCACGAAAACATTTACCGTCAAACCCAACAGGATTGTTTCACCGCCAGTATGGATTCATGCATTTTAGTTACATCAAGTACAGGTACTGTTTTATTATTACAGAAAAAAGGAAAATCATTATTAAAAATTAGAATTATTTTATCAATATGCAGTCTGTGTAAGATGGGTTTCTTGTAATTTGGAGTTTTCTGGATAATGAGTTTCTGGATAAGGGATCCCATATCTGTATTGTTTTCCCCAACTGGATTGTGGGCTCTATTTGCCTGTACCTCTGGTGGGGGGACCATTTTGCTATGATAGGTGCCCTTTACTATAATGGCCAACTGAAAGTGACAATTATTTTTGTATGGTGCAATTTTGTGGGGGGGGGGAATATGCTTGTTTTCAAATGCAAAGTTCTGGTTTAGTTCTGGAATCGGACGAATCCCTTGTGGTGGATTTAGTATTTAGAAAAGAAATTACCCTAGCACACCCTGGCCTTCCCAATCAAATCGAATCCCAGGTGCTCAGTGAAGGAGGCGTTTGGCTACCTCAAGATCCACATGAAAGGTAAGAAAACACTGGCACAGCATGGGTTGCTTCTAGCAGGGAAATCCCTTGCTCATTTATTGCGGATGCAACGTTTCGGGGCGTAACCCCTTTGTCAAGCATACAGGATGTTCAATGAGCAGAGTATTTAAAGGATTACAAATTAAGCTCTCATTGGCAAACATAATTACTTTGAAAACTCAAAAAATTAACAAAAAATTAAAAAGCGAAAAAAGATAGAAAAAAGACCATAATTCAGAGGTGAATAATATCAGCCAACGAAAAAATATTCCATCAAACGAAATAATTGTCCATGGTAGTGTAAATGTCCTTCAATAAAAATTGTGAAATATCCTTCAAAAAAAGTAAAGTGTCCATATGATAATACATAATTATTTCAAATTACCCCACTAGCATTTAAAAAAAAATAAACTTGGCTTAATGGGCAAAAAATTTCAACATAATGTTATGAAGTATCTTTCCAAGTAGATTAAAAGTATCCAAACAGTGTAAAATTGTGTCAAAACAGTGTTAATCTCAAGTGTATATACAATGTGTCATTTTCCATAAATTACATAAAATTACTTTTCAGGGAGCACCAAGTAACAATAAATACTAAGATTACAATGCTAGTGCAAAATGTATAAAAATTACAATATAATAAATTTTTTTAATAAATTTTCTTAATAAATTTTCAATCAACCACACAATTGGTATGTTAACTATAAAAAAGTTTAAATATTTACTTATTTGAAGATTAATAACAATTCACTTCTATCTTACCCTACATAAATGGAGAGAAGAGAACCGTTCCCTGAGGCATAGCTCGGCAGATAGCTTATCTAAAAGGGAAAAATAATTATAATTAATACACAATGCTTATAAAAAACAACTCATAATAAATTCGTCATTTAACCCTTTTGGATGGCGTGTTTGCAAAAACCAGATCCAATAACACTCTCTCTGGAGCAGTGTTTTCTTTAAATCCATGCCTGGTTTTTTCACTAACTTTTTCTAATATTTGCCACCGTAGTTGGGAAAGTTGGTGGGCATGAGAATGGAAATGTTTAGCGAGTAAAGTTTCACCTTTAAATTTTTCTTTCTGTTCGTGGATCCCTGTGGTAACTGGTGGTGGACGGTAGGTGCGGATGGTAGATTTATGTTCATTTAACCATAATTTTATAACGAGCAGGGCCATAAAATTAAGGTTAAATGAACATAAATCTACCATCCGCACCTACCATCCACCACCAGTTACCACAGGGATCCACGAACAGAAAGAAAAATTTAAAGGTGAAACTTTACTCGCTAAACATTTCCATTCTCATGCCCACCAACTTTCCCAACTACGGTGGCAAATATTAGAAAAAGTTAGTCCAAAACCAGGCATGGATTTAAAGAAAACACTGCTCCAGAGAGAGTGTTATTGGATCTGGTTTTTGCAAACACGCCATCCAAAAGGGTTAAATGACGAATTTATTATGAGTTGTTTTTTATAAGCATTGTGTATTAATTATAATTATTTTCCCTTTTAGATAAGCTATCTGCCGAGCTATGCCTCAGGGAACGGTTCTCTTCTCTCCATTTATGTAGGGTAAGATAGAAGTGAATTGTTATTAATCTTCAAATAAGTAAATATTTAAACTTTTTTATAGTTAACATACCAATTGTGTCGTTGATTGAAAATTTATTAAAATTTTTTATTATATTGTAATTTTTATACATTTTGCACTAGCATTGTAATCTTAGTATTTATTGTTACTTGGTGCTCCCTCAAAAGTAATTTTGTTATTTTATGGAAAATGACACATTGTATATACACTTGAGATTAACACTGTTTTGACACAATTTTACACTGTTTGGATACTTTTAATCTACTTGGAAAGATACTTCATAACATTATGTTGAAATTTTTTGCCCATTAAGCCAAGTTTATTTTTTTTAAATGCTAGTGGGGTAATTTGAAATAATTATGTATTATCATATGGACACTTTACTTTTTTTGAAGGATATTTCTCAATTTTTATTGAAGGACATTTACACTACCATGGACAATTATTTTGTTTGATGGAATATTTTTTCGTTGGCTGATATTATTCACCTCTGAATTATGGTCTTTTTTCTATCTTTTTTCGCTTTTTAATTTTTTGTTAATTTTTTGAGTTTTCAAAGTAATTATGTTTGCCAATTAGAGCTTAATTTGTAATCCTTTAAATACTCTGCTCATTGAACATCCTGTATGCTTGACAAAGGGGTTACGCCCCGAAACGTTGCATCCACAATAAATGAGCAAGAGATTTCCCTGCTAGAAGCAACCCATGCTGTGCCAGTGTTTTCTTACCTTTCATGTGGATTTAGTATTTATCCAAATCCTAAAATTGCCTGGTCCAACCCTAGTTATAGGGCACATGTACAACTTTAAAAAGTAGGGCCTCCCCACATGCAACCCAAACTTATCTTCCTCTGGCATGGCTCTAATCTTTCATGTTTCTGGAAAAGCCCACATGCATTATTTCAGCCAGGAGTAAAGGGTACTTGATGTGCATATGCTTTGGTACACAGCACCACAAAGTGCCTAAGAGTGATAACGGTCGACCTGTAAAAACAGTCAACTGCTTCCGTGCTATGTCTGTCCGTTTTTTAATTTCCCAGATAATTGCTATAAAAACAATTCAAAAGCAGGAAATGGTTAATACAAAACACATGGAGTTTTTTGTGCTCTTTTAAATGGTGTATATTTATTTAACTGCCTTAAGGGTAAGGGCACACCTGGAGATTTGGGGAGATTTAGTCGCTCACGAGGAAAGTTCGGGCGACTTCAGGAATTGAAGAGCCGCGAGTGCATTGCCGTAGGTGGTTTTTCATTGAAGCAGACGGAAGACACGGGGAAGCAGTTCGGGGAGATTAGTCACCCCAAAGAAGAGGCGATTCGTCACCGGGCGACTAAATCTCCCCTAATCTCCAGGTGTGCCCTTACCCTATGCTATTGTTCTGAAACTGGCAGAACTGCTTCAGATATACTGATGCCTGTAAAAGTATTTATTAACTACGCAACACAACATGATGGCCTTTGAACTTGTGCTAGTAGCTGATAAGAGCAGATTGATAAACATTGATGCCCATAATATATATAACACTAAATGTATATACCCCTCTAGGAGGAAAAGAACGATTTGAGTGCCCCTTGAACTTTAAGCCTATGGCTGTGTATGACGGTACAATGACTTCAGATCCTGACTTAGAAGTGTGGCTTATCAAGGCCCCAGCAGATTTTAATCCTGAGAGGTAAGATATATTCGTTTATGGCATCTACCTTTGAATGGTTCATGGGGGAATTTGAAGAATGTTGTTATCCCAGTGTTTTGTAGCACTGAAGACTGGTAACAAACCCATACAAAATGGGGGGGTCAAAATTGATCCGTGTCCCATTAGGCTAGGGCCTGACCAAGCAGACCTCGGACTTCAGAGAAACGTAGGCCAAGAATCTGCTACTATCCTGATTAATGTGCCTGCATTGAGAGTTGGCATTTCAGAGCCAATATATATATATTTTTTTAATTCAGGTAGTTTATTAAGTGTAAAAGCAACACATGGGTACAGAAAAGAAAATAAGCACAATACATACAATACTACTCTTGACAATGTTTGATTTACTGTTAAACAGTCATTGTGCATGTATATACATTGTTCATAGTCCAGGGGAATCAATGTGCTATTTAACCGTGATTGGTAAGCTTACAATTCACCCAGAGTGTAACACTTTTCTTAACATAAGTATATAGTAATAGGTTTGGGATAACATTAATATACACATACTCACAGTTCTTAGATCTTACACCGGATTGGGTTGTTGTGAATGCAGTGGGTACAGTGACTGGTATTGGTTCAACTTTAATTCTTGTATTATGGCTAATATACATATCTTAGCTGTTCTGGGGATTGTAACTTGTAGCACAAGATCCAAGGCATCTAAGATTACATATGTAACAATTCCCTTATCAACCGTACACCTAGTGCAAACGTCCGGGTTATTGGCATTAATGTAGTTAGTCGAACAGGTGTGTAATATGCCCTGTATAGAATATATATTTGGATTAGGCGTAGCCTATAGTTAGGAGATACCAGTTGGGGGGATTCTTGCGCCTCTTCCCATTCCTCATCCAGAACAACACCCAGATCTGCCTCCCATTTATTGCGCAGCCTATCCAAGTCATCTCCATGAACATCCAGTTGTAACTTAGGGTATACCATTGAAACCAGGCCCGTCGTATGCCCCCTTTTAATATAACGCATAAGGGAGTTGGTAGAGACGGACAGGCAGCGGCTCCTGTGTGTATCCCTAGGACACAATTGAGTTTATGGAAGTTGAGCCACTGGTTTTGTGGGAGATGGAATTGTTCCCTTAATTGGGCAAACATAACTGGTTTATCATCTTGCCAAACATCTCCCATGGTATTGATGCCACTTTATGCCCACAGTCCCAACTGGCCCAATTGTGCAATTATTCCAAAGTGGTGTAAGTGGGTCTATGGTTAGGGATTTAATAAGTTTGTTTGCTGTCACCCAGACTCTGATTGGGGGGGGGGGGGGCAAGCAAGGCTTGAGAAACTATATTGGTGCATTTCCCTAGTATCCAGCTCACCGGGTTGTCACTGTACCCAGTTCCCATCACTCACTTAACTGGGCCCAAAGTGAGTGATGGGTTCTGTGTTGTGAGTCTTCCACCCAGGTAGCCCAATTGTACTGCCAGATATTTACATATCTGGGAGGGACAGGCCAGCTCTGCTTTTGGAACGCATTAGCTTCTCCAATCTTAACCTCGATCTGGAGTGAGCCCATATAAGTTGACAACAAATAGCATTTACTTTAACAAAATAGGTCTTGGGCACCAAACAAGAGCTTGTTGTAGGGAATACAAAAGTTTGGGTAAAATAAACATTTTTATAAGGTGGACTCTGCCTGTTGGGGAGATCCATCCATGACTTTATTTTGCCATTCATCCAACAAATAAGTGGGTCTAAGTTGAGAGAAATATAATGGCGGGAAAGGCTGAGACTACTTTAAAGGGAAATTATACAGTTTGTTCATCTTCGGTTAGTGGGTCTAACAAGAGTCACAGCTAATATTTGCTGCGTCTCCTTGCACCAGCCGTAGAGAATCCAGGTACAGGCACATTGATCAGGACAGTTCTCAGCCTGTGTTTCTCCTCAGGCCAAGGTCCACTTTGTCTGGCCCCAGCCTTACCCTTAATCTTTCACTTCTGGAAAAAGACCTTATTAATTACCATCATTGTCCCTTTCTCTCCCTTCTCTTATCTAATGGTGGCAATAAATTGCCAGATCCGTTCATTTGGCGAGGTTGCCAAACTAGTACAGTGGTGTGAAAAACTATTTGCCCCCTTCCTGATTTCTTATTCTTTTGCATGTTTGTCACACAAAATGTTTCTGATCATCAAACACATTTAACTATTAGTCAAAGATAACACAAGTAAACACAAAATGCAGTTTTTAAATAAGGGTTTTTATTATTTAGGGAGAAAAGAAATCCAAACCTGTGTGAAAAAGTAATTGCCCCCTGAACCTAATAACTGGTTGGGCCACCCTTAGCAGCAATAACTGCAATCAAGCGTTTGCGATAACTTGCAACGAGTCTTTTACAGCGCTCTGGAGGAATTTTGGCCCACTCATCTTTGCAGAATTGTTGTAATTCAGCTTTATTTGAGGGTTTTCTAGCATGAACCGCCTTTTTAAGGTCATGCCACAACATCTCAATAGGATTCAGGTCAGGACTTTGACTAGGCCACTCCAAAGTCTTCATTTTGTTTTTCTTCAGCCATTCAGAGGTGGATTTGCTGGTGTGTTTTGGGTCATTGTCCTGCTGCAGCACCCAAGATCGCTTCAGCTTGAGTTGACGAACAACTCAATGTAAACCTTCATGTACTTAATGTACATTTAATGTAAACTTAATGTAAACCTTCATTTAAAAACTGCATTTTGTGTTCAATTATGTTATCTTTGACTAATAGTTAACGGTTTTTGATGAGCAGAAACATTTAAGTGTGACAAACATGCAAAAGAATAAGAAATCAGGAAGGGGGCAAATCGTTTTTCACACCACTGTAGATGGGTCTGAATTGTCTACCCACATGCTGGGAACCACATCATTGGCCCTTGAACTAGTAATTGGGCCATCCATTGGGGCCTGTAGATATTTGTTGAACGAAGACTATAAAAAGGCTGTTGGGATACAAAAATATCACGTTTTGAGTTTCTGTGACCTTTAAGAATGGATGAATCAAATCAAGGAGTTGGTTTTGGCAGAATCCCATTCCCTTTTGTAGGAGTTGGATTTGGCCAAATGCTTCAAATGAACTGAATCCAAACCTTAAAAAATCATGACTTTAAAGCACTGAGCAACTGAAGTGACACACTTTGATCCAGATGAGACAATTTTCTTAAATTTAAATATGCAAATAAGTGTTTGAATTAAATTCCGTTTTCAAATCCCTAAATAATGTTTCCATTCAGTCTGCGTTCAGCATCCTTATTTTCTCTGCCATATAGACACTACATTATGTTGCCAGTGCCTCTATTATTCCACCAATTTGCATATCAGTGTATTCAGAAATCTGTGGTCTTTGGACATGTATAAGTAGAAAGTATAAACTATCTGTGCTTGTGTATCATGGGGTATGCATACAATATGAGGGCATGTCAAATAACATCAATCAGGTAGTTTATATCCTATTTCTATGTTTCATGTAAATAATGTTTCCCTCTGATTTATCTTAAGTTCTTTTGTGCCCCCCCCCCCCTTTCCTTTCTAGCTTCACCAACCACCGTTTCCCTCTTGCTGGCTGCAAGTCCCAGAAAGTTAAAGTCGATGGTGTTCGGAGACTGTACAGTGTTGCAGCGGCTCCATGCACAGATACACCCTGCCGTGCCCTCTTGCCACAGGATAATGCATCTGGGGACAGACTTGTGTGCGCTCCCCTATTTCAAGGTGTCATTACCATATCAGATGCCCATGGAGATTCTTCAGCTGTACACCCCATTCCAGACAGGCAACCTCGAGCTGTTCCCGAAGGGTTAAAATTAAGATACAGCCCTTTTGGCTCAGTTAACCCAAGTAATAAGAGGAAGGGAGAGGAAGCCATTGTTCATACTACTAAGAAGAAGAAGAAAAAACGAAAGCGGGTGGAGGAAAATGTTAATGTCTAGGACTGCAACATTTGCATTATGCCTCTCATATCTGTAATATCTCTTGTGGCCACAAGGTGGCGTTATTAAATCTGCTACATAAACACTCATGAGTTTTCGGTATCTTGGTCTACGCCCAAACTGTGGTAGGTATGCAAAGGAAAGGGGCTTTATTACATTTTAAACTGGTATATCCAGTGTCAACAGAACAGTTTTTCTGTGTAAGACTGATACCCTTATATAGACATCTCACTACTGTGTGAATATTTTTGTTCAGTTATGTTTCATTGCAGTTGGAGAATTTATTTTACTTGCATTAAAATAGAGGTGGTGCGTTTGGGAGGTAAGCCCAGAAATCATGCAGCTTCAATTTTTATTCATGTAGTGCAGGGCTGTCCAACTGGTGGCCTGCGACTCCCCCTTATATGACCCTCCACATCAAAGTCTGCCTGCTGTGTCTACTTACCATATGTAACATTTAAAAGGTATCACTACAGAGACTGACTGGCCCCTGCATTGTTTAAACTTCAAATTCACACTGTAATCCCCTGTATTGTTCACACTTGTGACACCTCTATTGTTCACACCCCCACAGCCCTGTACTGTTCACACCTGAGACCCAGACTGAAACTGCCCACATTGTTCACCTGTTCACACTTTATTCAAAATTCTAATGGGGCACCAGCACTGTGTCACTGTATGTAGTACATATTAGACTGGTCCTGATTCCTATCTCCTGCTCTGTTCTGTCTTCCCTATGCTCCCTGTGTGTTATACTTTGGAATTTGTTCTGGGGGTTTGTTAGCAATTGAAAATTATTGTTAGTGGCCCCTAAGGTGTTAAATCATATGCTGGGGTACTGTATTATACACAGGGGAGGAGGAGGCATATGGATTTATGGGTATGTCTTATTTGACTTAGCTTTTTTCACATATGAGTGAGATCCTTGCCAGGGCAGGCACAAGGTAGTTCGGCTCCCTAGGCAAGAGCTTCACTCAGTGCCCCCTGTCCTGTATTACCATTTCCCTCCTTACCATGATGGTTTTTAAATAGAGAGCAAGAAAGTGGAAAACATTTAATTTATATTACTGCCCCTGTACCTGTACCAGCAAGCTCAGCAGCCATTCATTATACAGCCCTCCAGCAGCCATCATATTGCCCCCAATCTTTAGCTGTGCCAGCAGCAGCCAAAAATAAATCTGATCACATCATATTGCCCCCAAGTATTTATGTACCTGTGCCCAGCAGCAACAGCAAACATATGGGCCCCAAATCTGTACCTGGCTGTGCCAGCAGGAAGCTTCACACTTTACAGTAATAGAAAGAAAGTCTTCAGTTCAGTGCAACTGTGCAAGGCTGAGAGCAGCGAGAGCCACACCAAGTAGGCAGCCAGCTCTCTGTCTCTCTCTGTCACCCAACACATCAGTGACATCATTGACGCATGTACACACATCGCGCTGCACCGCACAGAAGGAGCTATTACATGCCGGCAAGAGGGAGAAGGTGAAGGAGATGAATTCCACCCAACTGGGTGACCATGATTACTGAAACAAATTATTACATAAACGCTTGAAAAAAATATCCCCTTAAAAGTGCGCCCCCCCCAATGATGACGCCCCAGACAGCTGCCTACTCTGCCTACCCCTAGTTCTGGCCTTGATCCCTGCAGTGAGCACCAACCATTTGGTTTTTTGTTGTGCTATTAATGTGGACATGGTCTTGCGGTAACATGGGTGTGGTTTAAAGTGGGTGTGGTCTAAAACAGGGAGTGGCTAACACTGGCTTCCGTTATCGGCCCTCCACCATGTAGATTAGAAAAATTCCGGCCCTCTGTACCATAGAAGTTGGACAGCACTAATGTAGTGCATCAAATCTTCTTGGTAGTCGTGTTGCTGATCTCATCAACAGTTCACCTTACGTTAATGTCAAAATATAGTTTTATTTTCTATAAAATACTTAATATACATAAACGTTGGTACTTGAGGCTCAGCCCCATGTATTGCTTTGATATATTGAAATTAAAAAAAGTAAACATAACTTAAATATATAATGGTATACAAAGGTGTAACTTCTAGTTACTCCACTAGCATTCGTGATAATGAATAATTCATTTGTAAGTCCCTTTCAGCCCCTTGAGACATAGCTGGTCCTAATACAGTCTGAAGCAGTTGCGTTGTTCTGCAGGGGCATAAGTGCTTTGTCTCTTAATGTTACACAGTGGTTGTTAATTGTCAGTTCTTCTGGTGATGTCATGGTTGAGCTTGATGTTAAGTATTTCTTGTAACCCCCACTTCTATCCATTGCTCTGCACAGCCGCTCCCACCCACCCTCTTCACCTCGTATTGCAAGGTCGTACTGTCTGGTATGGGCTCTAAGCTGCCTGATAGAGCGCTGAGTCTCCTGGTTCCTGCGCAGGAGAGCAAGGGATCGCAGGGAAAGCTCAAGTAGTGATAATGAAGGTTGATTGTTTGTGGAAGTATGAGGCGTGTAAGATGAGGGACTGATTGGTGTTGGAGGAAGTGCAACCTTGGGTGCAATCCGAGCATAAGACTGAAGAATTGGAAGATAAGAAGAATGCTTTGGCCTTTTGCGGTGACGTCGGATGGGGGTCTGCAGAATAAGGAGTCTTGGCTGCAATTGGAGAAAATGGAATAAAAGTTAGCCATTAGCATATTTTCTCTGTACTAAACTCTTTACACAACATCTTGTCTGCCATGCCTCCAATATTTTATTTCTCACCTGTTTCAATACAATATTCTGCACTATGTAGATGGGAGTATATGATGCCTGGGCCGGTGCAGTCGCTTTTGAGATTTCAGAGACTTTTATAATTGCTGTGGAACTCTTTGTCTCTTCAGAGCTGATGCTTTCTGAGCTGCTGTCTGTGGATTGGCATCAAAGAGAAAACATGTATTAGAGCATATTACTCATCCTGTCATTATTTTAGATTCTGCAGACTTCATTGTCAGCTGAATTAACCAATTATCTGTCAGGTAATCTGGCAACTCTGTTTCTCTGCATCCTGATACATATACTTGTTTCAAGCTGAATTATGAGCTAAGATATGTGTCACAGTTGCATGGTATCCAGGACTGAATGCATTGGAGTTTATTATTAATAAACCGGCAAATTGGAAAGCCTCATTCACTGGGGGTGCCAAAAAACTGTAACCCTGTCTTGGTGGTAATAGACATTACTCTTATGTAAAATAATTTCCAAATGGCAATCAATTGACAATTAGTTTTGATTAGTCTGCTGCAATAAAATTAAAGCAAATATCTTACAGTATAAGTCACTGTGGGCAACTGTGCGCAGTTTTGCACCTTATTAAATCAGCAGCACTGTATGCTAGTCACTATGTAGTCTGAGATTCCAGCAGTGGGATGGACTAAACCAATGTGTGGCAGTTTACAAGCGTAGTTCATTATTCCATAACAGTATTGTAGACAATAACCTTTCTTGTTAAACACAATCTATGTTTGCAAGGAAATGGGAAACTTTGGTAGGTAAATGGAGAATTAAAAAAAAGATTGTATCAAAGAACAAGTTTTTTCGTGAGCTCTGTCATTGGCACACAGGGATAAAGACAAGATTGATGCGAATATTTTATTACCTGAGTACCCGGAATCCTTCTCAATGTCCATTTGTGTCTGGGCCTCCTTATTGGACTGGCTTTCAGTCATATTTTCGGGTAGATTCTCAGTTTGTGGATTTGGGGGACATTTCTCAGATGATGGAGACTTCATATTTGAAATTGACAATTTCTGGTGAACCTGTTTGTAAAGAGAAAACAGTGTGAATGGCTGTGGTTCAGCACACTATTGTGTCTACTAGTATTCATTACTTGCACAATTGTTTGGTTGTATGCTCCATGTGTTATGTCTCCTTTTAATTTTTTTTTTTTTTTTACATCAACTTAGTGGTTCTCTAAACACTTACAATTTATATTCATTTTCAAGTTTTTTTTGTGGTTTCTGAGGAATAAGCAATTTTAGACTGCTTTCCTAGGTATTTTTTCATTGGTATATTGTCCGATACTCTTAATCTACCTTAGATTTTATGATGCTCAAACGGCCAAAATGTTGGTACTGACCTACTAAATCGGCTAAAAAGCTCAAAGGAACATGCTGCCACTTTTACACCATTTTCTCTCCCTGCCTTTTCTATTGTTTGTCATTTTTTTTCTTCTCTCCAATCATTTAATTTTGTAATCTCACCACCTGTTTCCTAGTGTCCTCTATGTTTCAGCCCATCTTCTCATTCTCTCTTCCCTGCGCTCTACCTCCAGCTCTTGATCTTTTTGTTTTTTACACTCAGATTTATTATTTTTCTCCTCTCTCTTTTCCTTAAATATCACTTTCAGATTCCACTTGTACACTTGAAACAGTGTATAAATTATGTCATCATTTTCTTAAAAGGTAATCTTTCTTAAACATGTCCTAGACAATAGACGTCTGTTATATATTTGTGATAACATTCTTAGTCAGATTACCCACTCACAAGACATTGTAGCAAAGGGAGAATATATCTTGTGGTGACTATAGAACTGGGGAAATGTGATTTGAGTCCCACAGACACCTAATGAATGTGGCGTTAGAGGCATGAACTGTGAAAATACAACTACATTATTGTTTTTCAATGCATATGTCGATATATTGAAGTTCTTCTTTGGTATGAGTTAAACATTAAAGTACCAATATTGATAGGTGTGATTTAGTCAACATATTGGTAGAAATCCACAAAAGTGGAGTAAAACTAGAGAAATGCATTGATATCCAATTGATGTTGCTTTAGAAATACAGCCACTTTTATGAATTTGATACTCCATATAAGAATCAGTCAAATCTTCCTGACTAATTTACGACAGTTTGAAATAGTTTTTTGGAGTTTTAAGTTTTTTGGAGTTGACATTTGGCCTGTGTTTATAACCTCAAATTCAAAAAGTAGTGTTAAACTGGTAAAATTGTGATATGCTAACTTGACATAAAGAAGAAAAAAAAAACAAATTCAGGACACAGTTTTAAGTTAAAGGAAAATAAATATAGGGCACTGAGAATCTCACTGCGCACATTTTTAATTACTGGCTACCTCCATGAATAGAACATGATTGTATTCTGTACTGTACACAATGTCTCTGAGTCAAGCCTCCCTTTCTATTTCCGTACAGTACATTGTACACACCTTCTGTACTGTACTCTGAGTAGTTTCCCTAGAACATTTGGGTGTCACATAGTACTGTACAGAGGGAGTGGATAGCACAGTACAGACTGTACTATCCTTCTGTTCCTCACATGCCTCTGCTACTAGTTTGGACTCCTCCTTCCACGTGTGTGTGTGTGTGTTTAATCAAATAGTTCATATCTACAGATTCAGACAGGGGTGCCAAGAGCCCACCAGAAATTATTAGACATTCAACCCACTCTCCATACAATGTTTTTTTCTCTCTTCACTCAAATCCTTTATTTTCATACCCTATTTTGCTTTATACACTCGCATCTCTCTATTTCTGTTATTGCAGTGAAATGAAGAATGGGACAAAATGGTTAAGTGAAAGTAGTTTTCCTGGTACCCAGGTGGGTCAGCCCAGTGTTGCATATCTATTGTATATCTACATCTTTCTTCTCCTTTTCTTTATTTATTTACTTCCATTTATCCATGTAGCATTCTCTCTGTGTCTGTCCAGGCATCCATCTACCAGTTTTTCCCCACATATTGTCTGTTCTCATTATCATTTTCATCATTTATTTAAATAGCACCAGCACATTTAGCATTTACAAAAAGTAATAAACAAGGGTTTATGTAGTAAGTATAGGATACTCTGAAGAGCTTACAATCTAAAGGATTGTTATGCCTACCTATCTCTCTTTTACCTGCCCATCCACTCAATTCATTTGTCTACCCATCTCTTTGTCAGTCTATGCATCCTTCCTCAAAGTTATGTCCTTCTGCTGTGTACATCCATATATTATTCTATTCTTCTTATTCGTGTTTCTTTATCACTCCCCTCCACTGCTCCCCTCCCATGTTGTGTTTTGTTCTCTGTATATCTCTGATTCTCCCTCTTGGCTTGCCACCTCCTCGTTATTGTTACAGCTCCTCCTTTCTCTCCACCCCTCTCTGATTCAACATGTGTTTCTAACATGATCACTCCACGTTGATGTTTGTATGGAAACCCAGGGCTACCTGGGCATGAGCTGTGTTCCCCTTGCTCAAGACTCTAGTCTGACATTTTTTTATACATGAATAAATGTACTACAGAGTATGCAATGCAATCGGGGGTATACGTGCTGGGCACAAGTCCCACTATCAGATTTTGACTGCTGGGGACATTGGGGTTACATAAGCAAAAGTGGGAGAAATATTTTGCACAGCCACCTTTTATATGCTAGCTGACATTCACCTGAAACTGATAGCTACAGTCTTCCCATATTTGCCTCTGCATCAATAAACAGTACCAGAATTTGCATACTACTGTGCCCACAGCATGAACTGAAGGTTAGACTGTGGTATTTTAAAGGCTGAAATTATCTTAATACATGTAATCTATTTAAGGAAAATTTGGCTTTTGTACAAGCCCAAGGCACCTAGAGCCCTTTAGCAGTGAAAATACAAAGATTCCCTTATAAACACTCCATCATTTATGTTGATTCACAGTACGTGTTCTTGAATGCTCTCACTAACCTGAATTTAGTAACCATATTTATACAATAAAACATTCCCGATTTAATTACACAGTTGCATATAAAGTATTTCTGATGACCCCTAAGCTGAGCGTCTAACAGCAGCCCAGAGCTTACTACACATGTGCAGTGTTGTTAGCAGGCAAAACAGGGCTTAACAAATCAGCAGATGGGGAGCTATAGGGCTACTGCACCTCTAGATTTGCAGAGTAACAAATTCTATCCATGCCCTCTTTTAAGCTGCTCTCCTTTAAAGACTTGAAAATGAAAATACTGCATTGATAAACTAATGATCAAGCGAGAAATCTGACAATGAATGCAAACTGTTTAGTATATATATATATATATATATATATATATATATATATATATATATATATATATATATATATATATATATATATATATATATATATATATATATATATATATATATTATATATATATAAATAAAATATATACACATACTGTGTATACATATAATAAAAACCCTCCTAATTTGAGATTAATCTTACCTCTAGCGTTGTGTCTCTGTGCGTCTTGTTCCTTGTTTCTTGTGCATGTGAATTCTCTCGTCCATCTGCTTACACCTCCCTTTTATCTTGTTTATCTCCTCCTACCTTCTTCCCTCCCCTTTTTAATACACCCTGTTATTTGACTCTATTAGTCTCTTAGGCTGGCAGACTTGTTCTTTTCCAGCCCATTACCCAGTTTTTATTGTTTGTTTACTGTATGTTTATTTTTACCATCTAAACTTCTAATTCCCTTACTCCAAATCTTCCGAAATCTCCCTATTCTTCTCTGCATCACGTGGCAGTCTCATAAATCCCAGCATTTTTCCTTCAGTACTGTACTTACATGTATAAATGTAAAAAATACATTTATTTGTACAGATAGTGGGGTACTTTTTAGTCTTCATAGGAATAACCTGTAGTAGCACTGCTTTGCACAATACATTTTGTAGAGTGTTCCCTATGTACATGCATATGTACATTTTGTTCTGTTTATGTCCCCCTATTGAGATTTATATAAATCAGTATACATGCATGCACACCGCTATTGTAAACATCTATCTTTTTATGTATCTGAGAATCACTCAGCTCTCCCTCCCGTTCTCTGCAGCGTGTCTTTGTATGTGATCCGGCTGGGATGACGTACTAATAACACTTGCACAGCCATGTGCTGCGGATTAATCCCCTAAGAAGGGGGAGCTAAAGCAGGAGAACCACTGACAGAAGAGAAAGGTGGGGTGGAGGGGAAATAAAAAATTAGCAATGATGGAAAGAAGTTGAATGTAAAAAATGAGGGTGCAAGAAGTGAGCAATTGCAAATAAGTGCGGCCACAAAAGGACGATATGGGGGAAGCTGATTCACAGAGAAATTAGATTAAGAATGACAGACATACAGACTAAACTTTACAATCCATAACCAACTGGTTTTGTTTCCTATAGAAAAACATTTTTCACTGTATCTTAATGAATGTTTTTTTTTTTTTTATGTACAGGTATGGGATCCCTTATTAGAAAGCCTATTAGCCAGGAAGCTCCAAATCATGGGAAGCCAATTTGCCATTTACTTCATTTTAATACAATATTTAAACACACGTGATTTATTTTTCACTGTAATAATAAAACAGTACCTAGCACTTGATCATAAATACACTGCATTGATCCATATTGGCGACAACAAATTTTTTGGATTTAATAAATGTGATAAATTATTTTTGTAGACTTAAAAGGGTGGTTCAGTTTTATGTTAAATTTTAGTATTTTATGGAATGGCTAATTGGTCTTAATTTTTTTCTTTTTTTTTTGATAGTTTTTGAATTATTTGCCTTCTTCCTACTCTTTTCAAATTTCAAATAGGGGTCACTGACCCATCTAAAAACAAATGCTCTGTAAGGCTACACATTTATTGCCATTTTCTATTACCTGTCTTTCTATTCAGGCCCTCTCCTATTCAAATCCCAGTTTCTTATTCAAATCAATGGCTGGTTGTTAGAATAATTTGCACCTTAGCAACCAGACTGCTGAAATTGCTACCTGTAGAGCTAAAACCCAATTGCAGATTGTCTTAGAATATCAC
Source organism: Xenopus laevis (assembly GCF_017654675.1). NCBI lineage: Eukaryota > Metazoa > Chordata > Amphibia > Anura > Pipidae > Xenopus > Xenopus laevis. Next base: position 62,672,012 of record NC_054385.1, on the reverse strand, counting down.
TCACTGAATCATAATAAAAGCTAATTTAAAGGTGAACAACACCTAGGTCTGGTGATCCAAATTACAGGAAGACCCCTTATCAAGAAAACCCAAAGTCCCAAGTTCAGGGTAGTATATCAATACAGTATTAGAGGATTTTTAAACTATTAATACAATATAAAGTTTAGTATATTTTAAAGCCTGAAATTATTCAGCATGTAGGATCTGGTGGGCGAGATATGTGGCATATTCTTGCTTTCTATTAATTGTGGCAGCCTGTAGTACATTCGGTGGTTTTTAGAACTTACTGTACTGCAGCTCCTCCTTTCCAGTCAGATGTTCTGTTCCCAGTCAGTATTTCCTCCAGCATGCTTATAAACACAATTGCATAACGTGAGGATTGTACAGTATATGAAACAGGCAGGTACAAGGTACAGAATGCTCTCGCTAGGAAGAGACACTCCCCACATGTTCTGGGATGAGTGCCAAGGAGAACACAAGAGAACTAAGAGTAATAGGACAGCAGCCAAATGTAAACTGTGCCTACTGAAAATACTTTAGTAGTTAATAAGTCCTTATGTGAAATGCCTGTAATGGGTTCAAGCATGCCATACAAACTGTCTGACTATGTGTACAGATTGTGTAATATGTACAGAACTTCTAATATGTACAGTACGTCCAAAACAAGTAGCGGGCACCAGTAAAACAAGCTTATGTGCTACATAGAAATGACATTATCTTTATACTGCAATATCTAAAAGGATGTACATATGTATATTACAGTACAGTAATGGGGCCTGTTATCCAGAATGCTCAGGGCCTGGGGCTTTCCAGATAATGGATCTTTCTGTAATTTGGATCTTCATACTTTAAGCCTACTAGAAATTTATGTAAACATTAAATAAATCAAATAGGCTGGTTTTGCCTCCAATAAGGATTAATTATATTTTAGTTTGGATGAGGTACAGGTATTGGATCTATTATTCAGAATGCTCGGGACCTGGGGCTTTCCGGATAACGGGTGTTTCCGTAATTTGAATCTTCGAACCTTAAGTCTACTAGAAAATCATGTAAACATTAAATAAATCCAATAGGTTGGTTTTGTTTCCAATATGGATTAATTATATCTTAGTTTGAATCAAATACAAGGATCTGTTTTACTATCACAGAGAAAAGGGAAATCATTTTTTAAACTTTAGATTATTTGCTTATAATGGAGTCTATAGGGCAGATTCACTAAGCTCCGAATTTGCGCTAGCGTCCACTTCGCTTACATCGCAACACTTCGCCAGGCATAAATTCGACAGGTCAACGTTAATTGACTAAAATCCGAAGTTGCGGCCAGGGCGCATAACGCTGGCGAAGTAGCGCTATCGCTATACTGCAGCAAGCAAAGCAAGTTGCGCTAGCGTTTCCTAATTTGCATAGGGCAGGAAGTTAAAGTTCAGTGGACATATATGTTGCAGCCAATGCATACACGGAGAGATGCGCTCGTTTGGCGACCTCGAGGTGGGCAATATCGGGCTGATCCGATCGTGGGCCCTAGGGCCCAACGATCGGATCCCAACGCATAGTAATGGGCGGTCAGATTGCGGGACCGTATCAACGAATATAAATGGCCGCAATCCGACGGGATTTTTCTTCCATCCGATCGAGATCTGGCCGACTTCCGGCCAGATCTCGATCGGTGAAGCCCATTGGGGGGCCCCATACATGGGCCAATAAGCTGCTGACACGGTCTGTCGGCAGTTTATATCAGCCCGTGTATGGCCACCTTTACACTACACAAGCCCGGGAAACCTTAAAAAAATAAAGTAGAGTTGTTATATTCCCTACACATGAGCCCAGTGTATAGTTTATGTGCCATATTAGGTAATGTAAGGGGGAAGCCGGTTACCCCAGAAAAAATTACACTCTTTTGCAGCCTATCACCCTGAAAAATGAAAAGTCGCCACAGTTTTTTGGGACTTAGAAGAATTTTCAACTATTTTTTGAGGAATTTCTATCTACTCTATTGCACTTCTCCTGGTCTGAGGTGGCGAAGGCAAGTCTGGTGCAAGAGGTAACATTCAGTAAAACCCGCATCTTAGTGAATTTGCGTAGTTACATCCCTTCGCCAGGAGTAAGGGAGCGAATTACTGCTAGAGTCTATCTCCTTCACTAGCGAAGTTACGCCTATGGCCGTTGGTAAATCGGCAAAGTAACGAAATTACTGTATGTCACGCTGGCAAATTTTCACTATCGTTGGTCACTTCGCCCAATATTCATAGTTTTCTGGATAACGGGTTACTGGATAATGAATCCCATACCTGTACAAGGTACTGTTCTATTATTACAGAGAAAAAGGATTATTTAGATAAAATGGAGTCTATGGGAGACGGCCTTTCCTCCTGTATATATACAATATACAGTATAACGTATACCGTATATACTCGCGTATAAGCCGAGATTTTCAGCACCCAAAATGTGCTTGAAAATCCTACCTCGGCTTATACGCGGGTCAGCTGCCTTGTAGCGATGAATCCCCCTCCCAGCCGCAAAGAGCAACAGCGCGTGTCATCTGGTGTGAATGCGCATTTGGAGCAGGCGTGACGATGCGCTATGGAGAAGGCTATGGAGAAGGCATAGGACAACGCATGCGTCAAAGGTACGGTAATTACGGTAGGCGCATATGTCCTAAAATGCGTTCCGTACAGAGAAGGCAAACCCCTGCCCCACGTGACAGCTTTGTTGAACTGCGCGAGTGCGCGTCTTCTCTAGTCCCAGCGCCTTAAGCAGCGACCAGTGAGACCTTCACCTCAGGGTAAGTGCCGTCTCTTGTATCTTGTGCCTGCCCAACTCTCTGCTTGTCACACACGGAGGAAGGAATGGTGGAAGGTGCATTGATAAAAATCAGCGATGTCAAACCTGCAGCCCTCTATCTGTTGTCCAGCTATGACTTTTGCAATGCTATTGGGTAATACTCTATTATAGGCAAATATAAGGGCATAGCTTACTGTGATGCATAGCTAAACAATAAACAATATTCCACTCATAAACATAAAACCAAATATGTCTTCACACTTTGTTTCCTTAGGTAAATGGAAGATTATCCTTATTCAAGTAATATAGTATCCTTTAACCACTTACCTGCCATAGATCATGGCTGTCAAATACCCCACTGCCAGAGTGAGCGATTTTATATATCTGGGTTCTTCTTTAATCTAAATGATGGCGTTTCAAGATCAAAGAACCTTTGCATTCACGGCTCCTGCATGTTGTAGTGAGGCATCCCAGCCGTGAAGAAAGAGCAACATATATAACATAGTTGTGTCTAGGCTTATACGCGAGTCAATAAGTTTTTCTGGTTTTCATAGGTAAAATTAGGTACCTCGGCTTATACGCGGGTCGGCTTATACACGAGTATATACGGTAAATATTTTCATTGCATGTAAATTTATATAAGACACAAAAATATGTCCATCCTACCGTCTTTGATCAAAAAAGAACTTGAAACAATAAATAAGCACCACGTTTATCAAGTCACTGCTTTAATATAATTCATTCAGATCAACTTAAAATACAAAAAGGTCAGAAATACTGGGGAAAGATTAGAATTTTTTTTTTTCAAAAATAGACACCATAGGCTGGAGAAAATCCAGTGACTGTCACACGCTGTTGCCATCTGCCGCTTCAGCTATAGTCATACAGATACAGCAGCTATAATGTAGCAGCAGATGTGACCATTTCAGTGCTTATATATTGGGAAGGGATTGCTAGGTTAAGAGAGAAAGCTGAGATGTGCACATGCAGTGGAAATAGTTTGCTAGATGTAAAAATGGTGCTAAAATACATTGTTCATAGTCATGAGGTTACTACAGCACACTATGTTAATAACAGCGCCAGGATTTAGTAATGGAATAACTGGTTATAAATGTATACACAGTTGTTTCAAGCACCTGACTAAAAACATGAAAACAACAAAGACAGGCTCACAGGGTAATACTTCCTTCCACATCAGCCAGTGGGATCAAATGTTGGGGAGAGTGCAACCATGGGCAATCGTTTGAGGTTTGATGTGCCTTCCCATGGACTGAAGGGGAACCCCAGACAGTACCTTCTTCTGCTGCAACATCCTCATCCTCCCCCGCTGCCCCACACACAGAGCAAGTTACTGCTGAGCCCCCAATAAAGCATTCCCACAGTTACGCTTCAGTGCAACCCAGCCCCTGCCAGGCTGTGCTGCAACATACCTGCCTTGAGTAGAGGAGGTCTGAGATCCTGGATGTCTTTTAGGCACAGGTCCAGTGGTGGGTTAACCTCCACCAGCTCCAGCATGTCTGCAACAATGGACACAATGTCCTCCACCAAGGCGATTTGACCCATGTGCTCTGCTTCCCACATGTGGTCACGCTTGTGGTGCAGCAATTGCTGAAGAGCGGCCCAGAGTAAAGGTGGCCATAGACGTAGAGATCTGCTCGTTTGTCGGTCTGCAGATCTTTGCCCGATATGCCCACATTGTAGATCATGATGCAGGAGAACGGGCAGTAGGATCACGGGACCACATACACGCAGAGATGTGGTCGCGATCCGAAGGGATTTTTTAACCTGCTGATCGAGATCTGCCCGACATTCGGTCAGATATCGATCGTGAACGCCTGTCGGATGGCCCCACACACAGGCGAATAAGCTGCCGACTTGGTCTGTCGGCAGCTTTTATCTGCCTGTGTATGGGGGCCTTAAGATGATGTTCTGGAGAAGGAATGTAGGGTCTGCAGTCACTAGTGCAGGTCCCCCACTGGCAATGGCAACACCACCTGCAACCCACACGGTCCTGTGGTGTTTTATCCCCACCAGCTCCCACGAGCTTATCTATGACCCACTTGAATTTTTTCCTACATGTGGCGAAGCAGCTTTGAGTGCAATTACCTACTAAAGTAAGTCACTAGTAAGCCATGTACCTTATGAGCAGGGACAAGGTGTGTATGAGCAACATCATCCCCTTTATAAAAAAGTAATGACCATAAGAACAGGCTGATTACTGGGTGGTCACCCTGCTAGACCCAAGGTTCAAAGAAAAGTTGAAGGAATTATTTGTACCCAGCCAGAGAGAGAGAGAAGGGTGGGTCATTTCAGGTGGGTCATTTCAGGTGGGTTCTGTGTTAAAAGCTAAACAAGGCCTTCCCCCTGCCTGCCACTTCTGAGGCCTCCACTAGAGGAGTGGGCTAAGCAACAGCAGCGTAGGTAGAGGTGGTGATCTGATGATCGCCAAATAGCAGCAGCCAGTAACAGCTAGTGTTGTGTCCCACATGCATGTGTTATGATGTTCATCAGCTAAGTTTGCCTGTAGCTAGTTTGTTCCTCTCTCTTCCCTGTAGTTTGGTTCCGCCCAGGTAGCCACCCCTCCCATAGTCAGTATTCCTGCAGACAAGTATTTGTAAGCATGCACTGCATCTATCTCTCTGTACCTGGTAAAGCTACTTCGTTTTGACCTATGGAATTTGTCACTAAGATTTACACTGCAAGATTAAACCTCTTCAAAATCTTCATCTGTGTCTTCCATTGAGTCGACCTATCTGTGGATACTGCCCTAATGTAAGTTATTGCCATTCCATTAGGACTTGGGATAGTCTAGGGATCAGTAATTACATAGCTACAGCAGCTGAAACAGAATAGCTAGAGAACATGATAGCTGACTTCATGGGGTGTGCAATACACCATCCATTGGATTGTAAGCTCTTGTAGAGCCTTTTGATTCTATTTTCTACTTTTTTTCTCTGTAACCCTTGTTTGTTAAGTTATTGTAAGACCACCTGTCCATTATAAATTAATTTAAGGGCAGTGTATCTTGCTGGACCTCATTGATGATCCCATGGCTTTCTAGGTGTCAAGGCTCAACCAGTGGCTTGAACAGGCTTGCCCCCCCCCGTTGGTGACCTGTCGGAGTGGGTGTCCATTGCCTGTGGGGTGGGGTGGTTACTGAAAAGTGGACATGGCTTGTTTGCACTATGGAGAGACACCTGCATTCACTACAGTGCATAAGCAATGGAAAATTAAGAGAAGGTTCTGGTCAGACTGATTTGGAGATTTTCCAAAATTTATAGATACACACAGAGTTTGCACCCCAGCTCCCTTCCAAAAAGCAGATTTCCTGGTTTCTCCTGGAGATGGTTTCAACATTGTAGTAATCATAAAAGAATTCAGAAATGATATGCATTGCTAAACGTGCTCCCATGTCCCACCTAGTGGTAGACATGAGAATAGCAAATTTTGCTATTACAGTAGAACCCCCATTTTACGTTTTTCAGAGGACCAGAAAAAATCGTGTAAAATCCAGGAAAATGTAAAATCAGGGAAATGTTTTATATATAATATATAGGTGGGACCACAAAACAACAATATAAAATGGGGGTTCTACTGTATGTGACTTTGGTTGTATTTACAGTACATTGAGTAGGAGAAACAATAGTCTGTTTGAAAGCAGTTGCTTTGTGAAGTGCTGGCTCTTTCTGAAAGTACAGGATCAGGCACAATGACCTGAGATGACTGCCTACACACCAATATTACATCTAAAATACATGTATTGGTTCAAGAATAAAATTTCGATTTTAATTTGATTAAGATTAGCTGTTTGGAGATCAACATGGGTGCGGAGAAGCTATCAAACACATTTTGATGTGTACAGGGGCAGTACAAGTCAACACCACAGAGACAATTGTTTAGATGGTTGTTGGCTGATCATAAAGATTGTGAATGTGAAGGTATTCATGGCAGGGGAAAAGAGGGCTGGAGCCTCTGCATGCAAATTTGGTAGGCACCAAACCCCATGATTGGATTAGTGTTATGATACAAATATAATGAAAATTATTTTTTAATTTAATAAATCACATTTGTGCAAATATTATAAAATTGTAAGGATTTTCACTTCATATTTTATTTAGTATATTTATTCAGTAAATATTCTGTTTCCTTAAACATTCCATACATCAAACATTGGGATGCTTATTTATCAAACTTCAAATTTTTGTCATTTTAGAGGTTTTTTTTCTCTACTTCAAATAAAGAAAAAAACCATGAATGTTACCTTATTTATTAAAAAAAATAGATTTAATAAAATTGTTGAAAAAACTAAAATTTGCCGCGGCAGTTTAGGGTACAGTTATGTAGATGAGGTGGGATGCTAAAGATGTGCGCAGCAGCAGCAGCAAAATAAGACAGCGCCTCTTGTGCACTGCTGGTTTCGCCCCTCCCCCACTTGATGCACGCGAAGGAGTGTGAGCATGTCAATTTAAAGGAGAAGAGTGGCGGGGGGGGGGGGATTTTACTATAAAAGAAGCTGAACTCGCAGCCTGGGCCCTCCTGTTTCCTGGGCCCTCCTGTTCCCTGGGCCCCCCAACGACCATGGGGTCTGCTTCCTCTATAGTTACACCACTGATTGCCAGTCCCAACCCTGGAGTTTTGGCCAGTCTGCTCATCACTGCTACTACATTATGGCCCTGTATTGGACTTTAGTAAATGGTGGTCAATGGTGGGTGCACGTTCAAAGTATAGTATCCAAAATGGACCAGCACTCCAGCAGTTTTGTCAAACAATTTTATTGACACATCACTTGTGTATTCCAACGTTTCGGCCCTCGTCGGGGCCTTGATAAAGGCCCCAATGATTTGAACTGTAAATGTATATATATATATATATATATATATATATATATATATATATCTATATCTATCTATCTATCTATCTATCTATCTATCTATCTATCTATCTATCTATCTATCTATCTATATATATATATATATACCGAGCCTAGTATCCAGTGTGCTTATATCTGCCCTCCCTGTTAACCTGTACTGGCCAATAGTACTATTTGTCCTTGCCCACCAGTACTGAGCATCTCTTCAAGACAGATAAATTGTCTTACTGTCCCACTATGGGACATACATCGAAACAGCTTGACCACGCTATGTGGCTTTAAACTTTGTACTACCTGGGATTTCTACCTATACTCTCTTACCTTTCTATTTAAACTTGAGCTTGAGCTTATTTTTAGATATCTTATCTCTACACTTTCCTGACTCTGAACCGGTGCCCGCACTCCTTCTTCTCTACCTCTACACAGTCCAGACCTGGAGTTTCACGTTGATTCTGCACTTTCTACTTCCTCTGCCCCACTTCTGCACAGTTCATCCCTGTATTTTACTTAGACTCAATTTTATGACATACGTTGCCAAGACATCATCCCTTAGCCACGCAATCCTTGACACATACCAACATGCGCCCCCTAGCGGCCCCATATCAGATATGGCTACCGAATACACGCACCAGCTCTAGATGCGGAGTTCTCTGGCAGAGACATGCCGTTTCCCATTCCACTATACCCACATAGCCCCATGAATCTAACTACTAACTATAGTAGTGTTTCTTAAGCAAACACATCAGTTTTACCAGTACAGGGCAACACTGCATTATATTTTCATTACTTTAAAACACTTTTATTTTTTGATATTACTGTTCCTTTAAGTCCTGTGTGTGCGAGCTTCTATCTAGCCTGCATACTATTTGTTCAGCTTTGCACCCAGGCACTGTACTATTCTACACGAGTTGTGCCGGCATCTACGATTATATATATATTTATATATATATATATATATATATATATACACAAAAATACTAAACCATAAATCTTTGGTAAAATGTATGATTTTTACAAAAATGTAAGACTGGCACTTTGCAGCATCAACCCCCCCCCCCCCATATATTCTTGGATACAAAGAAATACCATCATAAATATGAATGTCATGGTTCTTGTGAATTGTGTGATGACTCAAATGTATTGATTGTTAGATTACTCTGAAGGAATAAACTCTGCCTACCAATCCTCTGTCCTGGTGGTTTTGACTATTCAAACAAGCAGAAGCCAGCCAATCAACACACAAGTAGAGAAGCATGCAGGGCAGAGGTTCTCCATTGTTTCAAGAGACAGCGCCAGCAATGCAGGAAGGGACATGAAATACTGTTTTCTATAGCAATTACATTTTTCTGGACCTGTCATTTGTTGCCCTGGCAACAAATCTCCTCTTCTTTGGGGCGAAAATCTCCCTGAACTGCCTTCCCCTACCTTCCCGACGGCTATAATGAAAAATTGCCAGTGTGATGGCACTCGCTGCGAAGTTCAGGCGACTTCGGAAAAAGGAATCGCCGCGAGTAGCATCCCGCTAGCGATTTATTGCCAGGGCAACTAATCTCTCCGAATCTGACCGTATGCCCTTACCCTAAATACACAATAGGCTGGTTTTGCCTCCAATGAGGATTAATTATATCTTAGTTAGGATCAAGTACAATGTACTATTTTATTATTACAGACAAAAAGGAAATAGATTTTAATAATGTGAACTATTTGATTAAAATAGAATCTATTGGAGATGGCCTTCCTGTAATTCTGAGCTTTCTGGATAATGGGTTTCTAGATAACAGATCCCATGCCTGTAACTTTAAAACCAGTGAAATTTTCAATGTACACTGGGAAGTTACATAGACTAACATTTTCTTTTATTTGGCAAAATTTAATTTTTGTGTTTAGATCCCCTTTAATCAGCCATATATGCATGGGTGAATGTTACCACACTGCCTGCCCATGTTTCACGTGTATATGTATAATTTGTTTTTATTTAAAAAAAGAGTAAAACAATGTGATATTCATTTTCAAATAAGTATTACACAACATGATATGCAAACATATTCAGCCTACTGACTACACTTTCTATGCTTTCTAAATTTACACATACAGAGTCACACATTTCAAGGTGATTGTGCTTGGGGGTTGCCATTTATATATTTGTTTTATCCGTTTGTGATTGGTATCTAATATAGTGATGTGTGCGTCGGCCCAAAAACCGCTGGATGGGCAGGTTCGGGCTGGCTTCAGCAAAAAATCTTTGGGTCACACTACTGGCTTCTGTTTCCTGAATTTATAGACTCACATCTGCTTTCGTGATGTCAGTGCGGAGTGGGGCGGGCACGGGTCTATAATTAGAGGGGCCAGGTCAGGGTAGGGCGAGGGTCGAGGGAAACTCGACCCACATATCACTAATCTCATATATATATATATATATTTTTTTTTTAAAGGGTTAGGGTATGATTTTAAAATTCAGTTGAATAAATGTCATAGCATATTTAAGAAAACAGTATCTGAACACTGATCTAGTTTGTGTTTATTAATGTAAGTACAGGGGGGGTTGTGGGAGCACGCCACATTGCTAAGTAAAAATGTATATAAATATAAGGGAAGTGCTACTGACATGTCCAAATGGGTCAGTGCACATTCCCTGGGCCCCTGTCTAGGTAGTTCAGTAGATATGCAAATGCATGTGTTAACTAAGACAGGAGTTTTTAGTTACAAAGTTATGATCATAAAGTTGAAAAGCCACCATACCACGTCAAGGTAAACCCCACATGGCGGTCCCTAACTTGTTTACCTACCAGTCACATTATTGAGGATCCTATGTCTCTCTGCATAATAGCATTAGTAAAAGTCTGCTGAACCTTGGTTTCTATCTATGGACTGAATCCTCCCCCGTTACTGACTCGCAGCTTTTAAGAGAGAGTGATTGCCCAAACCAACGCCCATTTTTTGAAAAAATGTATATATATATATGTGTTAATATGGTGCGGTTAAAAGCATAGGGCCACAATTAATAAATAGGGGTGGGTACGGGGGGTGCTACAAACCACAGGAAGCTTAGCCAGAGCTTCAGGCTATACGGCAAATACTGTCTTAGTTAACACATGCATTTGCATATCTACTGAACTACCTAGACAGGGGCCCAGGGAATGTGCACTGACCAATTTGGACATGTCAGTAGCACTTCCCTTATATTTATATACATTTTTACTTAGCAATGTGGCGTGCTCCCACAACCCCCCTTGCATTATTAATGTAAGTAGCCAGCTATTGGCCCCCTGTTTGGGTTAGTGGTCAGGGGAGTAACAACAGAGGAAGCAGACCCTGCAGTTGCAGGGGGGGGGCCCGATAGGTTTAGGGGCCCCATGAGTCCTTATTTCAATAATTTCAATAAATATTGGTAAAATAGGACAATGGGGGGCCTAGAAAATAATTTGCTGTGGGGCCCAGTAATAGCTAGTTAAGCCACTGTTAGTGGTGTGCAGAATTGTCCAGAAGAATGTATCACAGGATTGGTATATGAAAGGATTCATTCTTTTATAAAATCTATTGAATGAACAGCATGAAATATAATGGGCAGAACAGAACTTCTGAGAATCCAGGGGGGCCACATTGGAGGATCCATATATCGTGCCTGCGATACATTAATGCCTTGTAATTCCAAGCTGAAATTATAAACATTTTGTAACAGCGCCACCTTGTGGTAACCATTGCACATGAATATGTAAAATGATTATCATGGAGCCATACAGCATTCATTTCTGAGTTCACTATTAATAATGTCCTTTTATATTTGTCTGTTTTGTGCAATTTTAGTGTAGGAAAGTGATGCATATCCTAAAATAGAGAGATGTATTAATTGTCAGCATCAGAATAAAACCAAATAATTTCAGAATCCGAACAAAACTGTGCATATTACAGTTAGTATGATGTAGAGAGATATTCTGGGACAATCTGCAATTGGATTTTATTTCTTAGTTTTTGAGTTATTTAACTTTTTATTCAGTAGCTCTCCAGTTTGCAATTTCAGCCATCTGGTTGCTAGGGTCCAAATTACCCTAGTAACCATTCATTGATTTGCATGAGACTGCAATATGAATAGGAGAGGACCTGAATAGAAAGATAAGTAATAAAACTTAGCAATAACAATAAATGCGTAGTCTTACAGAGTATTTGTTTTTTAGATAGGGTCAATGACCTCCATTTGAAAATTGGAAAGATTCAGAAGGCAAATAATTCAAAGCCTAAAAAAAAGAACTTAAATTAGCTATTCTTTAACATACAAAAGTTAACTTAAAGGTGAATCGCCCCTCTTGCTAGTTATTGTAAATTCTGTTGTTTGAAAAATTTAAAAATAACTTCTTATATTAAAAAAGGTGAACCACCCATTTAAGTCCCAGCAGGGTCACTGTTTAAATTTTCCAAACCCACAGTGTTTGTATATAGAAGTTGTGTCATTCTTGCTGGGTTCCTGCATGTTATGTTAAAGTGTCATATACTTGATTGATATTTTTACTTACTAGAATTGAGTTAATATCCAGTACTAATGGGCCAGGCTGCCATCAGATTTTTGGGCCCCATTACTTATCTGGGCCCCCCTTGAACACAAGTATGCAATACAAAAATTATTGTCCAGGTACCTTGTGTGTGCTAGACAAACGATCAGCTATCTGGTAGGTAGGTTTTGCTAGAAGATTGTGTCATTTTTTTTACCCCAAACACTACCCAATGTCTGCCCAGTTTGGCTGAAAATGATGCAGCTAATGGTATCAGCCTGCATGATGGTACAGATATTGTCATCAGATAAAAGGTTTTCTATGATAATCTGTGATGGTTGACAGTGTTGGACTGGCCCACTGGGACATCAGGAGAATACCTGGTTGACCTCTGGCACTGCTGGGCCCCTTGTTGAAGTGCAAGTACAGCGTGAATTTCTGCATATGCAATAATCTGTAGCGGCAGCAGCAATACTGGTGGGCAGTGCTGGTGGAGGGGGCTGGCAGGGATGTGTTTTGGAGGTGGACCCCAGCTAACCCAGTCCAATGCTGCTTTTGAGCAAATGATCCGGGCAGATTGAGGGAAAATCACAATGATTTTTGCCATCTGGTTATTGCATTTCAGTTGTATTCCGTTTTTATTTTTAACCCTCAAACCTACAGCTATGCCATTGGTTTGAAATTCCCATGCATAAATCTCTGCATTTTTATTATTCCAAAAGCATGAGACTTTGTTTTGACATTTCATTTGCCTAAAACGATTACTCTCATTTTTGATGGTAGAATTATATATTTTTTATTAAAGGAGCAACAACAATCTTGGTTAAGGATAAGCAAAACAAATAGAGCTTATATAGAAAATGTGGTATCCCTATTCTTATTTAAAAGATTCTGATCTGTTGCTTAAATATTAATTTAGGGGTATAGTTTTCCTTTAAAGGGGTTGTTCACCTTTGAGATAACTTTTAGTATGATGTAGAGACTGATATTCTGAGATAATTTGCAATTGGTGTTCATTTTTTATTATTTAAGGTTTTTGAGTTATTTAGCTTTTTATTCAGCTGCTCTTCAATTTGCATTTTAAACAATCTGGTAGCTAGGATCCAAATAACCCTAGCAACCATGCATTGAGACTGGAATATGAATAAGAGAGGGCCTGAATAGAAAGGTGAGCAATAAAAATTAGCAAAACAATACATTTATACCGTTACAGTATTTGCTTTTTAGAAGGGAGTCAGTGACCCTCATTTGAAAGCTGCAAAGAGTCAGAAGAAAAGGGCAAATAACTATAAAACTATAAGAAATACATTATGAAAACCAATTGAAAAGTTGCTTAGAATTGGTCGTAATATGTACTAAAAGTTACCTTAAAGGTGAACCACCAGTTCAGTCATTTTCAGAAATAAAGCTTTTATAAATTACTTTATATTTTCTATTTGCAGCTGTCTTTCTAATTGATGCTTAAAAGTAAAATTTTCACCTTCCTTTGTCTTTCTGAAGCAGATCTGGGGGGGGGGTCACTGACTTTGTAAACTGTTCCAAATTGATACGTACATTGAGTTGATACATTTAACTTTAGCCCTGCTGAGCGGAATCCCTGAGTTTCCTTAAATGCAGCTGATACAATAGTTATTAATATTCCACAGATGCTGCTGAGCAATGTATCATTTAAATGTGGCAAATTATAACAATTGTTACAATTAAATGTAACAGTTCAGAATCTGCACTTGGATTGCTGAGCTGCCAGACTGAAATACCAGGGAAAGGAAGATTAAACTAAACATTTAATTTAAAAAAATTTAAAAAAGGAAAGTTATTGAAAAAAAGTCTTTATTTCTGGTGAACATTTTGAAACCAACGGAACTGAAAAAAGTGTTTGGAAGGTGAGAAACCCCTTTAAATGGCAAATATATCATGAGGTCATTCAGTTCAATTTCTATAGAAAAAGGTGAATAAAACTTAACTGTGTTTTTTACACAAACATAACTAATTTTACAGACTTAAATTGAAAAAGGAGGGTATGTTTCCCTTTAAAACAGGGAATGCAGGTAACACACAGGTTAACAAAATGGATAAAACAAATTGACAAAAAAACATTACCCTTGGGACTGTCTGTAGATAGATCTATCTACATTTATTCATTGTCCTTTATTTTTTGCACTTACTTTACAGACATTCATATTAGTCCCTGCCCCAAGTGAATTTACAAGCCACATTCATTCTTAAATGTTATTATATCTGTATAAGCAGGTCATGTTGACTGGAAAGACTGACCTGCCCAACCAGGAACCCCCTTTGATTTGGCATAACCAGTACCAGCATCTGGAGAAAAATAATCAGGATTTTGTCTGTTTCATCAAAGGAGAATTCAACCCTTAACTAAAAAAACCCTACCCCCCAACCCTACATAGACCCCCCCTAGCCTAGCTACCCCCCAGGGAAATGCCCCTAACTTTTTACTTACCCCTCAGTGCAGATTCAGGGATTGCAGTTCACAGCAGCCATCTTCTGGATCTTTGGTAATCTGAGACTGAGACCGGCGATTCGGCGCATGCGCAGTTGGAGCAATTTCCCGGCTCACGACACCTGCGCATGTGCCGAAATAGAAGGAAGTTGCCGAAGCACCGGAAGAAGACACGAAGACCTGGAAGATGGCTGCGGTGAACTGTGATCCCTGAATCTGCACCGAGGGGTAAGTAAAAAGTTAGGGGCATTTCCCCGTGGGGCAGCTAGGCTGGGGGGGAGGAGTGGGGTCTACGTAGGGTTGGGGGTAGGGGTTTTTTAGTTAACAGTTGAATTCTCCTTTAAAGAAACAGTAACACCAAAATATGTAATCATTTTAATGTCATTAAAATATAATTTACTGTTTCCCTGCACTGGTACAACTGGTGTGTTTGCTTCAGAAAGACTACTATAGTTTATATATAAACAAGCTGCTGTGTATCAATGGGGGCAGCCATTCAAAGCACAGGTTATGCAGAAGTATTCTGTTACAGAGCTTATCTGTTATCTGCTAAGTAACCTGTGCCTTTTCTCCTTGTTAAGCTTGAATGGCTGCTCCCATGACTACACAGTTGCCTATTTACATAAACGATAGCAGTCTTTCTGAAGTAAACACATAACTTTTACCAACACGTAGCAACAGTACATTATATTTTAATTACGTTAAAAAACTTTTATTTTTTTGGTGTTACTGTTCCTTTAAGAAGAGCTCTGCAGGGGGGCAGGGATGTCTGTTCATCTCAGCTAGGAGCTGGGTTAATACCAAGCAGATAGAATGTTTCACTTCAGACAGCAGGGGGAACTGCAAAGAGTCTAACATCTCCAGCTAGATCAGTGATCCCCAACCAGTAGCTTGTGAGCACCATGTTGCTCTCCAACCCCTTGGATGTTGCGCTCTCAAATGGCCTCAAAGCAGGAGCTTATTTTTGAATTCCAGGCTTGGAGGCAAGTTTTGGTTGCATAAAAACCAGATATACTGCCTCCTGTACTCCTGTAGGCTGCCAGTCCACATAGGGGCTACCAAATAGCCAATCACAGCCTTATTTGGCACCACCCAGGAACTTTTTTCATGCTTGTGTTGCTCCCCAACTCTTTTTACATCTGAATGTTGCTCACGGGTAAAAAAGGTTGGGGACCTCTGAGCTAGATGTTACTTTAGTTGGACAGAGATGGTATTTACTCCACCAGTGAGAACCAGTGGGCACCACAGAGAGACAGTGGATGCTACCCTTACCAGTTAAAGAGATACTGACATCAGAAAATAACCATTTTTATTATCTATCATAATGTGGTCTTTGAATGATATTTATAATTTTGCCATAATAGTATTTGCCAGATGCTTTCACATTACCTTTCTTAATATCCTGTTCCTGTATGAGGGGGCTGCCATAATTGTGCAGCAGGAGTCTGTTAGTATTAGAAACTGTAACTGACAGGTTAAGAAGGGACAGTCGGGTTGGCAAAACAGTCAGGTTTAGGAAATTCAAGTGACAATTACTTACAAAAGCAAAACTATCAGTGAAAAACGATCAACATAACCTATAGGTAACTTTTAATGTAGATTAGTATTTTGAAAAGAACATTTTTTAATGTCAGTATCACCTTAAGAGCTACCCAGGCCCTGGTTAGACAGTAACATAACCTTATTTCTAGACAGGCTGGTTGTGAAAAGATGCAACTGCTCCTCATTCAGATACCTGGGAATAATGATTCATAAAGACTTTATCACAAATGAAACTCTTATCTTTTCATTGATTGTTACTTTACTAATGAATGTGTGGCAAGACCTTTCTCTTACTCCCAGGTAGAATTAACTTATTTAACATGTTTTCTCTCCCTATATTCATATATACTTTCCATAACTGCCTGGTTGTTCCCTGAGCACAGTGGTTTGAACGAGTAGACTCTACAGTCCACAAGTTTCTTTGAGCAGGTGATCAACCCAACAAAAGGTGGCATTTCACTTCCCAGTCTTAAGCTTTACTTTTTTAGCAAGCTTAATGATTTAGGGACATTGCTGTTTATCCTCCCCAAGATAACCCATGTTCCATGCTTGAAGTTACAACTATGATCTGTTCTAAGTTAAATGACCTTACTGAGGCCCCTCATCCCACAGTCATTAAATGGTTTTGGGTTGCTGTATTGACATACATCAATTAAGTTCTAAACTTTGCCAACATTTGTTCTCCTAAACTTTGCCTATTAGGCATTTAGGCTGATCTTGGCTTAACATCCTATGATAGATTATGTCAATTATAGCTATTGTTTTATGCTAAAAAATCTACTAATCTTCTGGTCCATCTCCAAATAATAAGAACAAGCATATTGATGTTTGATATTCGGCAGTGTTGGATACAGGAGGGGTGAGAGTTGAGCAGCACATGGATCTAGAACTCCCCTATTTGTATATTATACAGAATGCTGAGCCCATGTGAGATGTGCACTGCACCTTGTAGCAGTTATTTTATCTGCCACAACATTTTTGTGTATTAAGTGGTGCTATTTTATACCCCGTAAAGGAAAGGAATAATTCAGTATAAAAATAAAAACTGTGTAAATAGAGGAAGCAGGAAGAAGTGTTCTAGCTATTATGTTAGACATCCAGTCACTCCAGCCTTTATACATTACATTTTTGCCTAACTAACTATATTAGAAACATTTTTTATTTCACACAGCCTATATATTTAACCAGTTTTTATTTTTATACTGAACTGTTCCTTTAATGTTCCAGCACTTACCTTTGTTCCCTTACCATTGGTATATGAGCCCTATAAATAAGCAGTATAAGGTTGCTACCTGGCCGCTATTTTACTGGCTAAAGCATGTACAGTTATAGATTTACCAGCAATATACTTGCTGGTAAATTTGTAATAACTTGCAAATCCACCCCCAGCCCACCTCAATCTGTTCCTTTCCACTGCCACACTCACCTAATCCTGTCTTGGTTCAATGCTTGCTGTTCTGGACAGCCCTCTTTTACATTATAACTGTATGTAATGCATATGGTATGGTTTTAATTTCATGGTGCTATTGGCCCTTTAATCTGTAAGAAATAAAATCCTGAAACCTTAACATTGATGATAATTTAGCAATTGCACTTAGAGTTCATCAGTACATGTTAAGTAGAATAACGTCAATGTATGACAAATAATAGAGAATATTCACATACAAATGTATGAAACGCATGAGAAAATGCTGACTTAGCAAGAAAAAAATATTTTTATATTATTGGATCAAGCCTCTGGAATTTGTGTCTAGTGTTCTCAATGCTGTGTCTCCTCCTGGGAAATGAGCTAGTAGGGAATGCCTGTGCAGGCATAGCTTGGAGATGAGCTAAACCATTACGTGATTTCTTCCTATCCCTTGTGGCAGGAAATCCTCTTGTGGTGAAGTCCTTTTCTGGGATAAGAGCCGACTCCCAATGTAGCTGTCTCTAAGCGGCCTTATCACTTGTGTACAAATAACTGCCAAGTTTTTATTATAGAATACAGGGATTCCAGTGTTACTTCTCTCCTGCTCAAATACTTCTCCAGAAGGACTGCTTTAGGATCCCTAGCTAATGGGCAGGGTTAAAGGGAAAATATACCCTATAAAAGAAAAAAGTTTGTGAAAGGTACTCGTTCATCCAGGCCATGGTATATCTATAGTAATATGTCGAATCAATTGGACTTGCTGCATTTTTTCCTCTTGAAGATGTTTCACTAGTCATCCAACTTGCTTCAGAGAGGGTGGAAAGCTGGAAATAGAGGTCTACAGGAAACCAATATAGACCAGTACCTGCAATTTAAATCCCACCATCCACTAGATCACAAACTAGGGGTTATCAGAACACTACAATACAGAGCAGACAGGATCCCCACCAGCACAAAGGCTAAGACAAAATAGTTGGGCCACGACAAGGGAGGCCCTTAATACCTACCTAGGTACCTAGATTGGGCCATTTTAAAACCAGTAGAAGAAGAACACCTTGCTTCCATGAACTCTCTGACCCTGTGCTGGTTATACTAAACAGATGATGCTGGTTGGAACAAGATTCCAGGGTATTTAACCCGAGAAAGGTCTTTGGACAAGTCATTCTGAATTAAGACGTCAGATGACTAGCGAAATGTCTTCAAAAGAAAAAACAGCAAGTCCAATTGATTAGACCTGTAAAAGGAGTTTTCATTGTCATTTATGAGGGATGATTTCTTTTACTTTACAGTTCTAATAATGTATAAAATAACAGCAGTGGGGTAACTACTTATACAGCAGACTGTGGGGGGACCAAGGGGACCTGCCCGTGGGGTCCACTGTATGGGAGTTCATTGTCCCCAGCCACTTCTTAACTTGCTGGCTACCTTATTCACAGCTCGTGGGGGAAAACTAGAGGGAGGGGCTGATGGGGGGGTTGGACCCATCTGTAGATCCTTGTGGAGGGGCCCAGTTACTCTCTGAAACATACTATTTCCAAATACAAAGCTTCTGTCTATCAGACATACCTCCCAACTGTCCCATTTTTAGAGGGACAGTCCCTCTTTTGACAGCTCAACCCGCAGTCCCTCGTTTGTACTGGAAAAACCCGATTTTCTCTGCACTGAACAGCCACAAAAAGAAACAATGTTTCTAACTTAATTGGCTTTTGGAAGAGAGCCCAGAACAGCCACAGTTGCAGAAAAGATACTTTAGTAACAATGTTGAGATAATAATAAGTAATTGTAACAATATAAGATAACAGGTCTCTCGGGAAAAGTTAGACTCACAGCTTTAAGGGCAATTCACCTTCATTAGCAAAACTGTAATAATAAAAAAAAAAACAGAAATATGTTCAAACTTTGATAACCTGCCAAATTTTGTAAAATTAACATGCTAATTAGGGGGGGTGGCCACAAAAATGGGCAGGGTCAAAAAATTGCTGCATTGCACACAGCAACTTCTTTGTCCCATCTCCAAAATGTTGGGAGGTATGTATCAGACTACCCTTCCTTCCAAATAACCAGTTTGAAATTGAAGCAGCATTTGTTCATGGGACAGTATGACAGTTCCTACATATACTAATAAATACTAATTGTTAGCTAAATAAGAAAATATTATGTCATTCCCATTTATGGGCCATTGCACATGGAAAGATAGCATAACAGTAAGATCACTATAAGTAAAACCTATTTCTTGCAGTGATCCAGTGTAATCATGGGAAATTGATTGAAGATATAACTTTGGGAAATAAATCCTGGATTTGGTTCAGGATTCAGATTCAACCACATCTTGAGTGCCAAATGAGAACCCTTAATATCACATGACTTTAGACTACTAGACAACCAATGGTGACAATTTTCTTTCTTTTTTTTTTGGGAGGAGGGTTGCTAATTGGCCTATGTATATAAGGGTTCAAATTGAGTTTTGAATTCAGTCAAATCTTTTGTGGTGTATTCAGACAAATTCTAATATAGTAGATTTGGTGCATTCTTCTCCATATATTTTCCCTTTAAACAGTGGAGGAATTGTAGGATTTGGTCGAATACCAAATACACAACAAACGATTTAGCCATAACCATATTATTCCATTCATTTTCAACTAGGCTGTAAGATATTGACTATTTTTAAAAAAAAAAAAACGTAACCGCATACATTTCCCACTGGTTATTATAGGATCTCACCAGGTGGCACATTTTTTAATTTTAAAGTTGTAAAACTCACAATTACAAATCATAAATAAATTTGAGATTGGGGGGGGGGGTTTAGCCGAGCCAAAATCAGCCCCTTGAGTTATAAATATTTATTCATTTTTCACAACTGTGCTGTGCTTCTTTAAATAATTCAACAGATGGCACTGTACTGCCATCAACTGACATTTTTGGTGGAGTTGCACAGAATACAAAGCACAATATCACACAATTATATACTATTAGAGATGTCGCGAACTGTTCGCCGGCGAACTTGTTCGCGCGAACATCGGGTGTTCGCGCTCGCCGGAAGTTCGCGAACGTCGCGCGACGTTCGCCATTTTGGGTTCGCCATTGTTGGCGCTTTTTTTTGCCCTCTCACCCCAGACCAGCAGGTACATGGCAGCCAATCAGGAAGCTCTCCCCTGGACCACTCCCCTTCCCTATAAAAACCGAAGCCCTGCAGCGTTTTTTCACTCTGCCTGTGTGTGCTGAAGAGATAGTGTAGGGAGAGAGCTGCTGCCTGTTAGTGATTTCAGGGACAGTTGAAAGTTTGCTGGCTAGTAATCGTTTTGATACTGCTCTGTTATTGGAGGGACAGAAGTCTGCAGGGGTTTGAGGGACATTTAAGCTTAGGTAGCTTTGCTGGCTAGTAATCTACCTTCTACTGCAGTGCTCTGTATGTAGCTGCAGTGGGCAGCTGTCCTGCTTCTGATCTCATCTGCTGACTGCTGCAATAACAGTAGTCCTTGTAAGGACTGCTTTTATTTATTTTTTTGTTGTTTTACTACTACTACTACTACTACTACTATAAGAGCCCAGTGCTATTAGTCTAGCAGTGTTGGGGAGTGGGACTGGTGTGCTAATCTGCTGCTCCTAGTAGTTCAGCAGCACCAACTTTAATTTTTTTTTTTTAATATTCATTTTTTTTTTATTTTACTTTTTTTTATTTTACTACCGCTGTAGTAGTGTATAAGTTGACCTTTTAGGCATTATTTGCCCTGTAGGCATTATTTGCACACTGTTTTCTTCAACCCGCCATCGAGCTGTGTGACCTTGTTCACATTCTGTCTAAATATCCATAATATTACCGTCTCCAGAAAAAACACCGGAGTCACTTTTTTCAAGCAGCCATAATATATTTTACGTAATCCGTATCCACCGCTGTAGTAGTGTATACGTTGGCCTTGTAGGCATTATTTGCACACTGTTTTCTTCAACCCGCCATCGAGCTGTGTGACCTTGTTCACATTCTGTCTAAATATCCATAATATTACCGTCTCCAGAAAAAACACCGGAGTCACTTTTTTCAAGCAGCATTCATATATTTTACGTAATCCGTATCCACCGCTGTAGTAGTGTATACGTTGGCCTTGTAGGCATTATTTGCACACTGTTTTCTTCAACCCGCCATCGAGCTGTGTGACCTTGTTCACATTCTGTCTAAATATCCATAATATTACCGTCTCCAGAAAAAACACCGGAGTCACTTTTTTCAAGCAGCATTCATATATTTTACGTAATCCGTATCCACCGCTGTAGTAGTGTATACGTTGGCCTTGTAGGCATTATTTGCACACTGTTTTCTTCAACCCGCCATCGAGCTGTGTGACCTTGTTCACATTCTGTCTAAATATCCATAATATTACCGTCTCCAGAAAAAACACCGGAGTCACTTTTTTCAAGCAGCATTCATATATTTTACGTAATCCGTATCCACCGCTGTAGTAGTGTATACGTTGGCCTTGTAGGCATTATTTGCACACTGTTTTCTTCAACCCGCCATCGAGCTGTGTGACCTTGTTCACATTCTGTCTAAATATCCATAATATTACCGTCTCCAGAAAAAACACCGGAGTCACTTTTTTCAAGCAGCATTCATATATTTTACGTAATCCGTATCCACCGCTGTAGTAGTGTATACGTTGGCCTTGTAGGCATTATTTGCACACTGTTTTCTTCAACCCGCCATCGAGCTGTGTGACCTTGTTCACATTCTGTCTAAATATCCATAATATTACCGTCTCCAGAAAAAACACCGGAGTCACTTTTTTCAAGCAGCATTCATATATTTTACGTAATCCGTATCCACCGCTGTAGTAGTGTATACGTTGACCTTGTAGGCATTATTTGCACACTGTTTTCTTCAACCCGCCATCGAGCTGTGTGAGCTTGTTCACATTTTGTCTAAATATTGATAATATTATCGTCTCTAGAAAAACCACTTGAGTTACTTTTTTTCAAGCAGCATTCATATATTTTACGTAATCCGTATCCACCGCTGTAGTAGTGTATACGTTGGCCTTGTAGGCATTATTTGCACACTGTTTTCTTCAACCCGCCATCGAGCTGTGTGAGCTTGTTCACATTTTGTCTAAATATTGATAATATTATCGTCTCTAGAAAAACCACTTGAGTTACTTTTTTTCAAGCAGCATTCATATATTTTACGTAATCCGTATCCACCGCTGTAGTAGTGTATACGTTGACCTTGTAGGCATTATTTGCACACTGTTTTCTTCAACCGCCATCGAGCTGTGTGAGCTTGTTCACATTTTGTCTAAATATTGATAATATTATCGTCTCTAGAAAAACCACTTGAGTTACTTTTTTTCAAGCAGCATTCATATATTTTACGTAATCCGTATCCACCGCTGTAGTAGTGTATACGTTGACCTTGTAGGCATTATTTGCACAGTGTTTTCTTCAACCCGCCATCGAGCTGTGTGAGCTTGTTCACATTTTGTCTAAATATTGATAATATTATCGTCTCTAGAAAAACCACTTGAGTTACTTTTTTTCAAGCAGCATTCATATATTTTACGTAATCCGTATCCACCGCTGTAGTAGTGTATACGTTGACCTTGTAGGCATTATTTGCACACTGTTTTCTTCAACCCGCCATCGAGCTGTGTGAGCTTGTTCACATTTTGTCTAAATATTGATAATATTATCGTCTCTAGAAAAACCACTTGAGTTACTTTTTTTCAAGCAGCATTCATATATTTTACGTAATCCGTATCCACCGCTGTAGTAGTGTATACGTTGACCTTGTAGGCATTATTTGCACAGTGTTTTCTTCAACCCGCCATCGAGCTGTGTGAGCTTGTTCACATTTTGTCTAAATATTGATAATATTATCGTCTCTAGAAAAACCACTTGAGTTACTTTTTTTCAAGCAGCATTCATATATTTTACGTAATCCGTATCCACCGCTGTAGTAGTGTATACGTTGACCTTGTAGGCATTATTTGCACACTGTTTTCTTCAACCCGCCATCGAGCTGTGTGAGCTTGTTCACATTTTGTCTAAATATTGATAATATTATCGTCTCTAGAAAAACCACTTGAGTTACTTTTTTTCAAGCAGCATTCATATATTTTACGTAATCCGTATCCACCGCTGTAGTAGTGTATACGTTGACCTTGTAGGCATTATTTGCACAGTGTTTTCTTCAACCCGCCATCTAGCTGTGTGTATTATCGTTTCCAGAAAAACCAACTGAGTTTTTGTTGTTGTTGTTGTTTTTTTAAAAATAATGCCAGGCAAAGGCAGGCCGCCACGCAGAGGCCGTGCTAGGGGCCGTGCTGCTATGCAATCCTGTGGCCCTAGCAAATTGCCCAGTTTTAAAAAGCCAATGACCCTGAACTCCCAAAATGCTGAAGAGGTAGTTGACTGGCTTACACAGCACACCCCATCCTCTACCGTTTCTAACTTTACCACAACATCCTCCTCATCCTCCACTGCTATGGTCACCCCACGTAACACTTCCTCCACCACCGGTGCCCCTTCTTCACTGGGGTCAGAGGAGTTATTTTCCAATGAGTTTCTTGAACTGAGTAATGCGCAACCATTATTGCCAGAAGAAGATGAAGGAGATGAGGACCTTACACCAGATTTAATTCTGGCAGAGAACACGATAGAGATGGACATAATGAGTGATGAGGAGGAGGTCCCCGCTGCTGCTTCCTTCTGTGATGTGTCAGAAGAAATTGATGCATCTGAGGAGAATGATGATGAGGAGATTGATGTTTTGTGGGTGCCTAGTAGAAGAGAGCAAGAGGAGGGTAGTTCAGATGGAGAGACGGAGAGTCAGAGAGGCAGTAGGAGAATAAGACTTAGAAGAAGCAGGGAGGACAGCCCGCAGGGATCAGTAGGGCAACAACATGTATCGGCACCTGTGTTCAGCCGGCCAACGCACCCGCCATTGCCGCCAATACCGCCAACTTCTACTGTTACCGCCAGATCGCACACTTCCAAAAAGTCAGCAGTGTGGGATTTTTTTAATGTGTGTGCCTCTGACAAAAGCATTGTAATTTGCAATGAGTGCAGTCAGAAACTGAGCCTTGGTAAGCCCAACAGCCACATAGGTACAACTTCTATGTGAAGGCACATGAGCGGCAAGCACAAAGCACTTTGGGAGCAACACCTCAAAGGCAACAGGCAAACTAAAAGCCACACTCCTTCTGGTCCAGCATCTTACTGCTCTACCTCTGCTCTCCTTGACCCGTCTGAACCACCCTCCACTCCGCCTTCCACCTTGACCACCTGTTCCCATTCCCAGTCATCTGCCACCAGCCAAGTTTCTGTGAAGGCCATGTTTGAGCGTAAGAAGCCAATGTCTGACTGTCACCCCCTTGCCCGGCGTCTGACAGCTGGCTTGTCTGCACTCTTAGCCCGCCAGCTTTTACCATACCAGCTGGTGGACTCTGAGGCCTTCCGCAAATTTGTAGCAATTGGGACACCGCAGTGGAAGGTACCCAGCCGCAATTTTTTTTCTAAAAAGGGAATACCACACCTGTACCAACATGTGCAGAGCCAAGTTACCGCATCTCTGTCACTTAGTGTTGGGCCAAAGGTCCATATGACTACTGACGCATGGTCCTCCAAGCATGGTCAGGGCAGGTATGTCACCTACACTGCCCACTGGGTGAACTTGGTAATGGCTGGGAAGCAGGGAATGGGTAGCTCAACAACAACAGTGGAGTTGGTGTCACCGCCACGGATTGCACGCGGTTCTGCCACCACCTCTACTCCTCCATCGCTCTCTACCTCGTCTTCTTCTTCTTCTTACTCTGCTGCTGGGTCCTCCTTCTCCTCCTCCACACCTGTGCACCCCCAGCTCCCCCTAGGCTATTCGACGTGCCAGGTACGCCGTTGTCACGCTGTCTTGGGGATGACGTGCCTGGAAAGCAAAAACCATACCGGATCTGTACTCCTGTCATCTCTGCAGTCACAGGCCGATCGGTGGCTGACCCCACACCAACTGCAGATCGGAAAAGTGGTGTGTGACAATGGAAGCAATCTGTTGGCAGCGTTGAGACTAGGCAATTTAACACATGTGCCCTGCATGGCACATGTGTTAAATTTAATAGTCCAACGTTTTGTCTCCAAGTACCCAGGATTCCAGGACGTTCTCACCCAGTCCAGAAAGGTGTCGGCCCATTTCAGGCGTTCCTACACAGCCATGGCACGCCTTGCTGACATTCAGCAGCGCTACAACATGCCAGTCAGGCATTTGATTTCTGACAGCCAGACTCGCTGGAATTCAACGCTCCTTATGTTGGAACGTCTGCTGCAACAACAAAGGGCCGTCAACGAGTACCTTTTTGAACTGGGTGGTAGGACTGGATCTGCACAGCTGGGGATTTTTTTCCCCCGTTACTGGGTGCTTATGCGCGATGCCTGCAGGCTCATGCGACCTTTTGAAGAGGTGACAAATATGGTCAGTCGCACCGAAGGCACCATCAGCGACCTAATACCCTTCGCTTTATTCCTGGAGCGTGCCGTGCGACGAGTGACAGATGAGGCTGTAGACCAGCGTGACGAGGAGCTGGAAGCGCACGATTTCTGGTCGGAATCACCAGAACGAACCCAGGCACCTGCTGCAACGCAGGGAGAGGTGCCAGAAGTGGAGTCAGAGGAGGAAGGTGGCTTTGTGGAGGAGGAGGAGGAGGACCAACAGGAGCAGGCTTCCCAGGGGGCTAGTGGTGACCTTTTGGGGACCCCTGGTCTTGTACGTGGCTGGGGGGAGGAGACCGTGGATGATGCAGTCCTTGATAATGAGGAAGCGGAGATGGATAGCTCTGCATCCAACCTTGTGAGAATGGGGTCTTTCATGCTGTCATGCCTGTTGAAGGACCCCCGTATCAAGAGGCTTAAGGAGAAGGACCTGTACTGGGTCGCAACGCTACTAGACCCTCGGTACAAGCATAAAGTGTCAGAAATGTTACCAACATACCACAAGTCCGAAAAGATGCGGCATTTACAAACCAGCCTGCAAAACATGTTGTACAATGCTTTTAAGGGTGATGTCACTTCAGGAACTCATCAACATTCCAGGGGCAGAGGTGCCAGTAATCCTGCCACGAGCACACCTGCAAGGACAAAGCCCTTTGGCCAGTCTGTAACGTCAGACATGCAAATGTTTTTCTGTCCAAGGCAGCGCCACAACCCTTCTGGATCCACCCTCAAAGAACGCCTCGACCGGCAGGTAGCGGACTACCTGGCATTAACTGCAGATATCGACACTCTGAGGAGCGATGAACCCCTGGACTACTGGGTGCGCAGGCTTGATCTGTGGCCAGAGCTGTCACAATTTGCCATGAACCTCTTGTCTTGCCCAGCCTCAAGTGTGCTCTCAGAAAGGACCTTCAGTGCAGCAGGAGGGATTGTAACTGAGAAGAGAACTCGCCTAGGTCACAAAAGTGTCGATTACCTGACCTTTATTAAAATGAATGAGGGGTGGATCTCGGAGGGTTACTGCACGCCGGAAGACTTGTTCTGACTTCTATGCAGCTGTCCTTCTCTTCAAGCCTCATGACTCCACACACAGCTGTCCTTTAGCGTCCTCCTCCTCCCTCCGCCACCATTACAAACTAGGGTGCAAACCCTACTGGTTTAATTTTTTCTGGCCTCTGTGCTTCAGTGGCTGCAACCAAAAAAACTGGGCAAACAATGTCTACAAGGTCAACGTATGGCAAAAAATGACTATTTTCAGCATTTATATGGCATATTTTTTCTGGCAACTGTGCTTCAGTGGCTGCAACCAAAAAAATGCATATTTTCTGCATTTATATGGCATAATTTTTCTGGCCTCTGTGCTTCAGTGGCTGCGTCCAAAAAAATGCATATTTTCTGCATTTATATGGCATAATTTTTCTGGCCTCTGTGCTTCAGTGGCTGCAACCAAAAAAATGCATATTTTCTGCATTTATATGGCATAATTTTTCTGGCCTCTGTGCTTCAGTGGCTGCAACCAAAAAAAATTATATTTTCAGCATTTATATGGCATAATTTTTCTGTCAACTGTGCTTCAGTGGCTGCAACCAAAAAAATTTATATTTTCAGCATTTATATGGCATAATTTTTCTGGCCTCTGTGCTTCAGTGGCTGCAACCAAAAAAATTTATATTTTCAGCATTTATATGGCATAATTTTTCTGGCAACTGTGCTTCAGTGGCTGCGACCAAAAAAATGACTATTTTCAGCATTTATATGGCATATTTTTTCTGGCCTCTGTGCTTCAGTGGCTGCGGCCAAAAAAACTGGGCAAACAATGCCTACAAGGTCAACGACGTTGACCTTGTAGGCATTGTTTGCCCAGTTTTTTTGGCCGCAGCCACTGAAGCACAGAGGCCAGAAAAAATATGCCATATAAATGCTGAAAATAGTCATTTTTTGCCATACGTTGACTCAACGTATATGGCAAAAAATGACTATTTTCAGCATTTATATGGCATATTTTTTCTGGCAACTGTGCTTCAGTGGCTGCGACCAAAAAAATGCATATTTTCTGCATTTATATGGCATAATTTTTCTGGCCTCTGTGCTTCAGTGGCTGCAACCAAAAAAATTTATATTTTCAGCATTTATATGGCATAATTTTTCTGTCAACTGTGCTTCAGTGGCTGCGACCAAAAAAATGCATATTTTCTGCATTTATATGGCATAATTTTTCTGGCCTCTGTGCTTCAGTGGCTGCAACCAAAAAAATTTATATTTTCAGCATTTATATGGCATAATTTTTCTGGCAACTGTGCTTCAGTGGCTGCGTCCAAAAAAACTGGGCAAACAATGTCTACAAGGTCAACGTATGGCGAAAAATGACTATTTTCAGCATTTATATGGCATATTTTTTCTGGCAACTGTGCTTCAGTGGCTGCGTCCAAAAAAACTGGGCAAACAATGCCTACAAGGTCAACGTATGGCAGTTGTTTAAAGAGAACAGTAGATTACTAGCCAGCAAAGCTACCTAAGCTAAAATGTCCCTCAAATCCCTGCAGACTTCTGTCCCTCCAATACAGAGCAGTATCAAGCAGATTACTAGCCAGCAAGCTTACTATCATCTGTCCCTGAAATCACTAACAGCTCTCCCCCTACACTATCTCTTCCAAGCACACACAGGCAGATTTTTCAGATACATTTTTGCCCTTGATCCCCCTCTGGCATGCCACTGTCCAGGTCGTTGCACCCTTTAAACAACTTTAAAATCATTTTTCTGGCCAGAAATGTCTTTTCTAGATGTTAAAGTTCGCCTTCCCATTGAAGTCTATGGGGTTCGCGAACCGTTCGCGAACCGCTCGCATTTTTGCGCAAGTTCGCGAATATGTTCGCGAACTTTTTTTCCGACGTTCGCTACATCCCTATATACTATATATAACTATATACAGTATATATCTTAACTTAACAAAGAAGTAGGGTTGAACTGCTGCACATTATGTCTGTACAAGCCAAAGGCAACCACAGGTCTTTTGTAGTGAAGATTTGTGTCTCTGAATTTGCCTGTTGTAGATAGGGTTTGACACCTTTTCTGAATAAAACTACTGTACTGGCCTTTCTATATTTTTATGTTTTTTCCCCATTAATAACATTGGCATCAAGCTACATTTTTACTGTTCAGGTGGCAACCCTAGTTCTAGAGATGCTAAACCTTTAGGGTTGTTTGTTCCCCCTACGTGGACTGTTAGAGAGATGGAGATGGAAGATATTAGGTAAAGGTATGTGCACACGTGTTTGTCTGGAGGGTGGCAGGGCCATTCAGTGAAGGGGGGCCTGAATGACCGTTATGCCACTGTGTATTTCTAGCCATACGGTATTAGTTTTTAGGGCTTAGTTCTCCATTAATATATACATGTAAGTTGAATATTGAGAGAAGGCCAAAC
Organism: Xenopus laevis; assembly: GCF_017654675.1. Taxonomy (NCBI): domain Eukaryota; kingdom Metazoa; phylum Chordata; class Amphibia; order Anura; family Pipidae; genus Xenopus; species Xenopus laevis. Next base: position 62,642,572 of record NC_054385.1, on the reverse strand, counting down.
CATGGATCTGGGCAGGCAATGATAACTAGGTAAACAATTTAACTGCAGTTCTAGATTTCTGCTGTACAACAGATGTTAAGCACCAAGGTGGGTATTTACTAAAACTCGCATTTATTTACATTTTTTATTAAAACCAACTTCCATCCACAAATTTAACTCATTTATCAATAATTCTTCTCGAAATAGTACAACTTTTTCTAATTGAAGTTCAGAAAACCCGACATTAATGATTTGTCGCTGCAAAAACTCGAAGTTGTTGGACAAAAACCAGCACGAATCACGATGTCAAGAAACATCTTCAGGGACATCTGCCATTGACTTCTACATGACCTCGACAGGTTTTAGATGGAGTATTTTCGAAAAAAGCTTCTGTAATGTAAGGTTGTTTGTATAATGGTTACTCACCACATCAAGGAAGTGGCCCAGGTGCACCGCCCTGAGCCCTCAGCACAGGGGGCGGACAAACCGATGAACCAATATGGAGCAGGCACTCAAATAGGCAAAACTTCCACCAGGCAGATGTTCAAAAGTGAAGAGTTTATTGTGTCAAACAGCCTGACGCGTTTCGTGTTCCAAACACTTAATCATAGGCTAAACTCATAGAGCCATGCATCAAATATTTATCTGGACCACTTCTCGATTCAGGGTATTCAAAGATTAATACCTGACCAGAGAGGAGGGGACCAAATTAAAAAATTGCTTTATTTAGAGACCAAGTGGATCTTTGTCCTAGCTACATCTGCCTGGTGGAAGTTTTGCCTTTTTGAATGCCTGCTCCATATTGGTTCGTTTGAGTATTTTCGAATTCTGATTTTTGCAGCCTGGTGGCCCTGATTCCAATCAGGGCACTATCTGAGTATACATGTTCTCCCACACTCCAAGAACAGCCAGATTAATTGGCTCCTGATATAACTGACAATTGTGTGCAAAATTCTGTAAAAAGCAGTGGAACTTGCTTACACCATATAAAGATTAAAGGTGGCCATAGACGCACAGATTCTATCGTACGAATCGAGGATTCGTACGATTTTCGGATCGTGTGTGGAGAGTGCTGACATCTTTCGTCCAGTGGAGATTGGTCGTTTGGTCGATCGCACAGGTTTGATTTTGACCCGACCAATCCTGCCAGAGCCCATTGCACATCGTAATGGGATCGTTCGGCCATACAGCCGAACGTCAGATTACCCCCGATATAGCCATGCTCATTAATGGCAGATCGGGGAAAGATCCGCTCGTTTGGCAACATCTTTGCGTCTATGGCCACCTTAATAATGATAGTAGTTTAAAAGCGAACACAGTCAACTGCTATGGGCTACTAATCCTGGAGCAAAAGGTTCACCTGTTAAATTAGCTTCATTTATAGGAATTGTAAGTACTGTAGTTTCTGCTGTATTTGGTGTTGCGCAAAGCAGTGGCCCTTTCACACCAATAAGTGCATAAAATGATCTCAGAAGAGAGGGGTAACCCACTCTGCTTCTGCAATGGGCTGGGTGATTTCTTTTTTATTTAGGGGTACTGAAACAAACAAAAGAAATAAGGAGATACAAAGAAAATGGATTTCCAATATTATATTTAGCACTGCTCCATATAGACATATACTATAATGAATTCAAAAAATATATATTTATATAATCATTTATTCTACTTACACAATATCACTAACACAGTAACAGTGAATTAACTATACTTATAAATCTCCATCTCCCCTCCCAAACTCACTATAAAGGGCTTAGTGCATGAGTGTGTGTTTATGTATGTATGTGTATATACGTTTATTTATATGTGTGTGTGTGTATATATATATATATATATATATATATATATATATATGTACACACACACAATGCTTGCTCATGCTAAAATACCAATACATACACACACACAAATACATATAAACATACATATTATATAAAAGTGCAATCAGTCTCATATATTAGTACATTACAGATATCTTTTTATCTGGGTTTAACCCTTCCAGAATTCCACATTTGAAAGGAACATCTTTACAAATAAACAGCATATGGTATGTAACAATATAGGTGTGGGTATATAAATAATTCTGTATATATAAAAATAGTTTTGAACAAAAATATATTAAAAGTTAATTTATACACACACAGATTTACTATATATATATATATATATATATATATATATATATATATATATATATATATATACTATATATATTTAATATATATACTGATATAGCAGAAATTAGGTACTGCGCTCAGTGGGTCATATTAGTGCTGTATTAAAATATTGGACTGAGTCCAGTAGCTGATTTTCACTATAGTATTCTTTTACTAGCTTCTTTGATTTACACACACACACACACACACACACACACACACACACACACACACACACACACACACACACACACACACATATATATATATATATATATATATATATATAGTCGTTTTTAGAGGGACCCGCACTCATTGTATTGTGAATTCAAAATGTCTTTATACAAACATGCGTATCCAACGTTTTATCAAGGCCCTAATGATAAAGGCCCTAATGTGGCCCGAAACAAAAGAAGTTTTGAACTCACAATACATGGAGTGCGGGTCTCTCTAAAAAGTACTTTATATTCTAATTTGGCCCTGTGCCCAAAAAAGAAACCAAAAACGGTACAGTACGGACACAGGCTCTTATAAAGATACCCACACTTATACTGCTATACTATATATGTACATATAAAAGCAATTATGTTTCCATATATATATATATATATATATATATCGATATTAAACACATATAGATAAGCTTATGTATTCTAAAAATATATAGAAAAATAGAGCTATCTTTACAGCTTACCATTTATTTGTATAGGCATGGATATACAGTATATATATTTATATATATATATATATATATATATATATATATATATATATATGTGTGTGTGTGTTTATAGGTGTATGTAGGCATACATACAACAGATGTGTACATGAACACATTATTTTGCTCATTACTACTTGCATAAAAATCTCTTCATTGGAACAAAATCCTTTTGTCTGGGTATAATAGCCTTTAAGCCTAAAGCTATACATAAAGAGCACAAAGTAACACTGCTTGTTGACACTGACAGGCAGGTAATACCATTATTGTCAGGGGGTGGGTTCATATCACACAACAACTTATGTCAGAGCAATGCCAAATCATATTTTATGTTAGATTTAGCTAACAAGCATAATTCTAACATAATTCATTTTCTGAAACCATCTGTAGGCTCCCATTTACTTAGCTGAGTGTGTGTGGCTTATTTTAATAAAATACAAGGTATTTAATTTTTGTGTGACATGGACCTAAAACTGAAACTACATCCTGGTCCCTGGGTTTCTGGAAGGGCTCACCAGTTAACAAGATTTAACAGGAAATGCTTAGAACATTGCAGTTTTTTTCACTGGCTTTACAAAAATATATCTGACTCTTAAGTTAATTCTAGGACGGGATAGGTTATAAGTCATCTGTATACTCTGTCTGAGGAAAATAGTTATTGGCAGGTCTCAACAGCAGATAAGGACTAAAATTGGTATTCATATTTATGTATTTGGCAGTGGTGGGAATGTATGAGAAACAATTTCAACTCTCGCTGGCATGAGAAAGGGTCAACACTTCATATCTTACAGTCTTCTCACTCCTTATCCAGATAACACACACTTCCAAATCCATTGCAGATCACTTTTCATTTGTAGTCGTGAAGTACGTTCGGTAGCCTTTATGATTCCACTCTACAGTAAAGGATTCTGGTCCCTATAGATCTCAGTGGCAGAAGAACATTGTGTGCTGTTTCACTGAAGCGGAATGTCGAACGTCAAAACTTCTTAACAATGCTTGGTCTTACTCCAAGATGCTCCATAAAAAGATGTTGGGGTGTAAGAAAATGTTCACAGATACAGGATTGAGAATGGGAGAGGTAAATAAGGAGAATGGGTAAAATATTATTTATAGAACACTATAAGTAGGAAAATGTGGGAATTGTTGCCCATTGTGCTCAGGGATGGTTAGATAAGCAAAGTTAAAGAAATAAGTAGGGAAAACTGGAGAATGATAATGAAAGAAGTTGGATGTCTTTCAGTGATGATGGGTAAATTCATACCATACAGAAAACCTCAGGGTCTGCTGTTTTGTTCCCCTTCCACAACCCCTTCTGCTGTTGTCCTTGTTCACCCATTGCAAGTAAGCAGAGGTGGGTTGTTTGAGCTGGGCCACCCCAAAGATTGGATGAGTCTGACTGTCTTAAATTACATTACCAGGTTATTTTATGGACATGATTATGAGGAGTTGAAGCAATACAAATCTAGTAAAGCAGAAAAAGTTTTTAAAAAAAGCCTGAATGACTGACTGAGTTGCACAGTAAGTGAGAAGGGGACTGGAAAAATTCATCATGGGAGTGAAGAAGTTGGAGAACTATGAATGTCTGAAGGTGATAACTGAAATTAGTGAGTGCGGCAGAAAAAGTATTTCTTATGGGCGTTAGAATGAGGAAACTGAGCAAATGAATGAGGTTAGGTGTGCACAACTCTCGTCCTCGAGGACTATTAACTGGTCAGGCCTTAAGGATAGTAATATCCATTGTACAGCATAGATTTGCCAGTTAAAAAGACTGAGCCATTGAGTAACTCACCTCCTCACTGATAGCAATATACTTATATCTTGACCTCTTAAGCATCCATCGAGGACCAGAATTGTGCACCTCTTGGATATGCAGAGCAGAGCTGGACGGAGAGAAGGAGAGTTGAATTCAGAGGAGGGATAGATGTTCATGTCTCAGAGGGCCAGAAGTGAGGGGGAGCTGAGCGAGTCTGATGATGAGCGCTCACTCCCACTGCTGCGCTGGTACCGGGCTCCGCAGGTTCCTCCCTCTGGTGAGGTGAACACAAATGAAGATGTGTAAGACCCCGCACTGGTGGCACAGTCTGAGTCCGGCAGTGGGGGCAAACAGATAGGGAATGATACCTCCGATTGTGTTGGATAGGTGGGCAGGAGGGCTCCATGGGGATAGGACGTGCTTGGATCTGAAGTTGGCAGGTTGATGTCGTCATAGGGCAGTTTACATCCTGGTTGGTGGGAGAGAAGAGCAAACTCTAACTGTTCTTTCTGTCTGCGTAGCTCATCAATCTCTGCTTCAAGTGTAGACTTTTCCTCCTCCAGAAGGTCTGTCTCCTGATGGAAAAATAACAATTGGGTAGATGAGAATGGATGCAGGTATTTTATCTGAAACATATATCTCCTCCTTATGTTGTCCAGTCACATACAGAGCTAATCAACATTCACAAATCTAATCTACATAGCTTTCTTTGTCACTACTTATTTTGCTATTTTACTAGGTCACTATAACTTTTAAGTCCCCGCTACATGCGACAAAAGTTCTTCCATTTTTAAGAAGCAATGGGTTTCGTGCTAAAATCTTACCTGTCAATCATTTGTCAAGAATGTTAAGGGGTAGCTAGTGTAGTGTGACATCTATAACATGAAAGTTTGCCTCTTTCAAGTATATAGGGTCACATTCTTGCAAGACTATTACTCTTATAAGATAAATAAAGTCCTGGTTAACAAGGCCTTGTTCTGCCTTGCTTTTTTCTTTAATTGCAGTATGAGGTCATTTTTGGTTAAACTAAACACAGGGATGGTAGGTAATTTAACAAGATCAAACTCTATGTAATAAGTACTTTCATGGTAAACTTCTGCACAGAACAAAAATAATTTTGACTTACACTCTGTAGTCTGTCAGTCAACTCTCTTCTTCTGTTCCTGCATTTTGCAGCTGCCAGTTTGTTTCTTTCCCTTCTTACCCGTCTTTTCTCTTCTTCCTCTGGAGTAAGCTGAAAGATTTATAATGTTAAAAGTGCTTCATATTTACCAAAAGCAAAGGAAATAAAAGTGGAATGTAATTTAGAATGTATCAATAATTTATTTTTTTATATAATACAATTTTCTTCTACTTTAACACACAGAAGCAAACACGCGCACCTGCCACCTTGAAAACGAACATGCTCTTTTTCACTCACCGCTTCCTCTCTGGTTCTCTTGCCTCGACCTCGGGATGGACGTACCTCCTCTTGCTCTGGTGTGGCTTCAGGCAAGGTGTGTCCATAAGTTGCCCCAGAAGGAGAAGCATAACTGGGGCCTGGTAAGTCATACGGGTCAATAGGGGGGCCTGATGTAGGCTGGGACTGAGCCATAGAGGAGATGAGGGCTGGGGTGACCAACCACTGAAGGTCCTGGCTACTGGTAATGGCCGTAACAGTGGGGACGAATGAGGTGGGGGCATCACATAGTGCTGCACACTCCTAGAATTACAAAAAAACTTTTTTAAGATGAGAAAAGCATTTTGAAAATAGGAGAATAGGGTCAATGATTTTTCTAACCAAGAGAACAGAAGATAAGAATTATGTATGTGAGTCAAAACTTGCATGCCTCCTTCGCTACGTTATCACATCTTTACACTTGCTGGCAATTAATTTGAGCTTAACAGAGTAATAAAGAGTGAGGAGGAACATACATACGCGTGTGACTTTCTATATTAGCTCAAAACTACAGCACTAGTTGATGGTGCCCTAGTAGTACACATGCTGAAATGTGTTTGTCCAGTGACTTAATCAGTAGGAAAACAATAACCTAACAATATTAAGCTTTGGGGGACAAATCTGTAAGTCTGGTCCTTGTCCCTGTCAGACAACTTCTATACCTCTAGACAGGTGCATTAAGTAATTTATGTGTAGCACAATTTTTTTATGGCTATTTAGTTGCAAATTAACCTAATGTATTTGAAGTTTCTAAATATTAGATTATGAAATATGACAAACATCATGCAATGAGAAGAGATAGAGTTAACCACTGACAGTAAATGGGTGTGCTCCTGAAAGAAACAAAAGAAGAATGCGTTGATTTTTTGATGGGGTATCTAATGGAGGAAAATGCCCATATTTTATATATGTAAAGAAAAGACAGTGCTTTCATCAAAAAGAATGGACAAACAAGTAGCCCATTAGAGGTGTGGATAGACTGTAAGAGTTGAATGAAGACTTACAGGAAAGGTGTCTACTGAAGGAAAGGTAATGTCAATGAAGATAGGTAGCAGAGGGAACCTTGGTGGGAAATATCCAAGATATGATGAACTATAATCAAAAGATTACTTAAGAGAACTCTAGTACATGTGGAGAAGTGAAGAGTTATTATTTTCAATTTGCAGGAGAAAGAAATCTTCTGACATAATGCTTGAAATAAGATTGAATGAGATAAGAATATAAAAGTTGAGCTCAACTAGCAGACCAGCGTCTATCCTGACTAGAGGCACAGAAGCGGACGCTCCCTTGCCAGAAGGAGAGAAATTAGAAAGTACAGAATAGGTCAATTTAGTGCAAGTTAAAAAAGCAAAATAAGTGCAATAAATAGGGGTTTCATTTAACATGCCTTTAGTTGGTCTCTTAAAGAGGGTCTCTAGCTAAAGGCATTATTTCTGCTACATTATTTTGACTCAGTCATAAGTATAGGCTACCCAAAGTTCTTCCAGTTTATTCTACACAGTATAGGCAGGGACCAGGTTTTTATTTATATATATATATATATATATATATATATATATATATATATATATATATATATATATATAATACATTAACCATTACAGCTACCTTCTTTAAAAGAACATTATCTTAATCAGTGGTATTTACGCAGTATGGAGGGCCATGTTCCTCAAGTTGTTGGGCATCTCATTCTAACACTAAATTACTATATTAAATTCCAACAGCATTTTATATTACATACTCTAACATATTCCCTTTTACAACGTTGTATTATGCAGAAGACACTATAGGATCTTGCTTTAGGACCCATCAGTGCAGTCACAGTGATAAAAGAGACAGCGAGGAGGTTTTGACCAGCAGCATGGCTGCACTAACATACTGTATATGTCTTATACAAACTTTGTTAACTTTATGCTAGCATCTGCAACCCCACCTAAGCTCCAATAAAATATTAATTCATCCACACCCCTTAAAGTACATATACTTAAGGAAGTCCTCCGCCCAAAAATATATTTTATGCATATTGAAAGAAAGTGGAATTATAAGGGAGTTTCCAATAAACATTAATTAAAACATTTCAATGGTTCTAAAGTTATTGTTCATTAAAATGCATTCAAAACACTCTCAGTGTATCCCTTTCTGTTCTCTGGCCTGGCTGTTAAAATTATGTTACAGGAGTCAGGTCTCCTCCATTTACTTTAATCCACTTGTATCAGCTATCTTGCAACATTGTTTAAGGAGTTTGAGCCAGGTGTACAGAAAATGCACCCTGAGCAGATTCTCAGTGCAAAGCTTCACAGACTCCATGCGTCAGCCCCCAATTAGTTGTTCTCCTACTGCACTCAAAATACAGTATATATACACATGAAGAACAAGCATGAATGTTAAACATTCACTAAGTATCTTATAATGAAGTAGCCTTCTTATTCTCCACTATTCTAGCCTGTAGGCTATGACATCACTCGCCCACATGACATCACTCGCCCACATGACATCACACACTGACCTGTGGAACACCAGCTGCTGGTGGGCTCCCAAAAGAATCCACCGATGACAGATACTGAGACTCGGCAGAGGGGGAAGAGCTGGAGGAGTCATATTCCTGGTACATGATTTTACAGGAGCTGGAGAAATGCAGGTTTTTGTTTTTCTAAATCAAACCCCCTCCAGAAAATACTGTATTCACAAAGACTAACCACAGACCCCCTCAAGATGCAACTGATGTATAAGAATTGCTTTTGAAATATGCAACAATCCATATATTATCTTTGCATGACAAGGTCCCAAAATAAAATGTATGTTGTTCAATTACATCTCAATATACAGATGCCAGCTGGCTGTACCCAAGTGTGTCAGCAAACTCTCCAGTCGGGATTAAATCCAGACAGTAGTAGTTGTATGACAAAGTCATACACCCCAAAATGCCATTCCAAAATGGGATACCTCCTTTGCTGTCACAGATATGATGTGTGCAGTAGAATGCCAGACACCTTACTCTCAGGGCATAAAACTCTAGTAATAAACACCCAACACCTTTAGGCTCCCGGGGAGCAGAGCTTTCCTGTGCAGTAAAGACAAATCCTTTAGGATCTTCTGCGTCTTGTCCTCAAGTTGATTTCTTTCAGATTTCCACAGAAAATGTAAGGAATCCCCAGCAAGTTGGAGCTTTACAGCTTAACATCAGTAAGTGCACCGAGTATAAAACCAGACGAGACGAGAAGGTGTTGTTGTCCTCAAGGAAATACCAGCAGATGAAAAACAATGCGGAATAAGCAAGAATCCTATGAAAATCCCCCACAGTCGGTCCGCAGCTCCAACAGCCTCAGCTTACATTTTTATGAATGAAACACACAGCACAGAGCCTATTTATACTGTCAGTGGCCACCCCCTTTACTGACGTCACACGGCAGTCCCCGATATCTCGTGTCAGGAGAAGCAAATGAACCCCACACTCAACAAGCAGGGACTCGATGTTCGGGTGTCTCTACCCTGTGAAAATCAGCCTCTAAATACAAATGCAAGAGCTGCCGTGCGCTACAGACTGGGGAATGCTGCCCCACCTCTCCGGAGTTCCTGTGACGTACATAGCCATATAAGGTGTTGTCTTTGCTATGTTTATCTGGTTACCTAGCAGTGACGTAAGAGGGAATCCCTGTTCTCAGCTTGTAGCTGGTTAGGCAGAGAGAAGTATTAATAGCAAGCTTTTACTATGCTATTGAATAAAGAGAGGCAGGCAATACTAAACCCGACCAAGAGTATTTTTATATAATTACACACACATATATAGGTTTCTTTGTCTGGAGAGATAACTGTGTATCATTCATGTAATTAATACTGACTACAAAACGTAACGAAATGACTGCATTAGGACTAGTTAGAAGGTTCATTTCTATTTAGGTGACACTATTTAGTGTTGGACTGGGATGCCAGTTGCCCACCAGAAAACCTTAGACCATGGGCCCACTCTCCAAACTATTTCTCCTCTTCCTCTGCTCAACTTCTTTATTCTCCAACTCTCTTTTCCATATTTTCTATAATCTATTATTTTATATATTAAGCCTTTACTGTTCCCATATAGAAATAGGTAATGATCATGAAATAGGCTTAATGGTTAGAAACAAGAGGGCCCACTGACACCTGGGCCCACCGGGAGTTTTCCTGGCATCCCAGTGGACTAGTCCAACACTGTTTATATTACATTACTGGGCTCTCTATTAGGATAGGCCCAACTATTTTGATCTATAGCATATATCACCAAGGTTTCTTCTCACTGTCACATTAAAATTGCGTGTACAGGCAAGTGATATTCTTAAATTGGTTTCATGTAAGATGTCCCCTGCACCAACATTTATGTTGGAGTCAGTGTCTATAACCAGCCAAAAAATATAATTTGCTGAAATAAATACTCAGCTCCATATCTGAATTTGCTGAAGCCTGTTCTGACCCACCCACACCTTGTATCTCACACCATTGTCTAGGGTGGCAGCTAAAAGGGGGTAATACATATATTTGAAGGTGCTGCACACATGCTATTTAATGCAGTCAGGGAGCATACACCATTAATTGTGACCGCCTATGCACCAATGTTTATTTTGCTTATCTATCCTGACAAAGGGAGGGTTGCGCCCCCCAAAACATTGATGCACACAGGTAGTCACAATAAATCGTGTACATTCCCTGACTACATAAAATAGCATGTGTGCAGCTCCTTAAAGTATATGTATGTATTGCTGAATCAACTGTGCTGGTTGTGAAATGACATCTGTGGCACCAGTGCAATAACTGATTATGTGGGTTGTGCAGCAAAAATCCGTAGTAGTAACCCAGCTTTTAAGGGCAGACCTCAGATATCTATATATAAATAAAATGAGCTTCTAAATCTGGCAGAGGAGCTGAGGGAAGTGCCCCCCCCACACACACTTTCCAATTTGGTGCGTGTGCTGATACTTCTTAATAGTGATGAGCCAAATTAACTTTGCCAATTTCTTAGAAACGTATCGACTAGACAGCTTTTTAGACCGACGCGGAAGGGTGCTGCTCCAGTTGGTTTTAGTGGTCGGTTACGTGGTGGTGGGATACTGACATCTTTGTTTTTTATGCATGTTTTTCCGCACAAAAACCCATGTTTCTTTCCACTAAAACATGGTAAAACATGGTGAAAACTCAAAGTTTACCACAAAACTGTACCAGCCTAAAACATTAGCTTATCCCTACGTAATAATAATAATAATGTGCTGAAATAAATACTCAGCTCCATATCTGAATTTGCTGAAGCCTGTTCTGACCCACCCACACCTTGTATCTCACACCCAGAGGCACCATTGTCTAGGGTGGCAGCTATAAGGGGGTAATACACATATATATGAAGGAGCTGCACACATGCTATTTTATGCAGTCAGGGAGCATACACCATTAATTGTGACCACCTATGCACCAATGTTTATTTTGCTTATCTATCCTGACAAACGGAGGGTTGTGCCCCCAAAACATTGATGCACACAGGTAGTCACAATAAATCGTGTACATTCCCTGACTGCATAAAATAGCATGTGTGCAGCTCCTTAAAGTATATGTATGTATTGCTGAATCAACTGTTTCTTTCCACTAAAACAATAGCTCCACTCGTGAAAACTCAAATTTTACCACAAAACTGTACCAGCCTAAAACGTTAGCTTATCACTACGTAGTAATAATAATAATATATTACTATTGATAATAAAGCAATGCTACTTGCCTACCTTTATTCATATTGTCACTTGAAAATGCCAGCTAATGTATTTCTAAATGCCTAAGCCCTGAGTACACCTGCAGGTACAGGCAATTCCCATAGGAATAAAAGGCGTTCTGAACATTTTGTTGCTCACACACTAAGCTGAAAAATGCAGAGCTGACAAAAGCCCTAAATGCTCTGCTTTCCATTAATATATATATGCTCAATAAGATCTGAACATGAAAGCAGATCAACTACACATGCTGTTTTTGCTTTTAAACCCTGTACCTACTTAATTCTGCTACCCCCAAGGCAATGCTACCTCACCTCTAATCACATCTGTGTTCTGCATCAAAGACAAGAACGAAAGCCTCTGCTAAAACGGAAAGGTAGCCACCAAAAGGCAAGAAAAAGAATAGTTCCAACGCCAAAGCCCCCGCCAGGTGCACCTTGTAGCAGCTAAGGTGGCCAGGTTGAAAGCCAGTTGGATTATTCTTGCTCTAGGTCCCCATCCACATTTTCTTATGTGGCCCCATTCCCCTTCCATTCCTAACTACCCTCTTTCCTACAGTGCCATGATGGGCTGGGAAACAGAGAAATTGTCATCACCCAAAAGAAATGGTGCCACGTCTGGTTTCACCCCATAAGCAGAATCAGCCCTTTGGACCTCCAGAAGTAGAGATGGAGTAGAGCTGGTAAAAAACAAAACTCACTGGAGGGACATTGGGTGACCGGGTGGTTGGTGAGAATATCCACTACTCCACCAGGGAAGAATTGTATAACAACAATAATGAGGGCAAGAATCACTAGGAGTTAGGGGGACCAGATAAAGATCGTTATTCAGATGGTACAGTAGTCAAGTGTCAAAGGGTCACCAGGGAACAGGTCAATGTTTTTAAAAGAAAATTGCTTCGCGAGGCACACCAGGACCCATAGAGCCCCCTCTTAATGCTGTGGTCAGTGGCACATAAACTTTCCCCTTCACTTGACACAAATAGTGATTCTTACTTTGGTAATTGAGCTTGTATAGCAGATTGTCCTCTGCTGCCCATAAATGCAGTTTATCTCACACAGATCCATAGTTAGGGTTCTTCAGGTCTGGTAAAGCAGCCAGCCACACAGGGTTTAGAGCAGGCCCAGACTGGCAATCTGTGGATTCTGGCAAATGCTAGAGGGGCTGCTGTAAGTTGCCATAGACAGTCATTATTTGCTGGGCTGGTTGGGGGCTGTTTGGGCCTCTGTGTACTTGACATTCCAGGGCCTATTTTAAATCCTGGTTTAGAGAGGATGACAGGCTAAACTTGCAACTTGCAGTTTGAGGTTTCAATGCATTAAACAGAGGGAATAGGGTATCTACAGACAAGCTATTGCACCATGTTACCCACATAACAGGGTTTAGCTTTTGCAAACAGCTGAAACGGCTGAAAGCTAAAACATCTACCCTTGTTGTTCCTTTTAACACAAGGAGCCACACAGGAAATCAAGGTCTGAAGCTATAAGTAATAAAGAGGAAGCAGACTATAACACCACAAAGACTACTCACAGCATTTCCAGAGCAAGCACCCATACCTCACCAAAGATGCCAGCCTGCATCACAGCACTCTCACCACCTGAGGGCTGCAGGATCACAAAAGTAATTTCTATCACAAACATTTTTTTTGTCTAGTGAAACTGCGTCAACACTGGGGTGTGCCTAGGGTTGCCACATTTTCTGGAAGAAAATACCGGCCTTCCTATATATTTATCTTTTTTCCCTATTAATAACATTGGGGTCAACCATCATTTTTACCGGCCAAGCCGGTAAAATACTTGGCAGGTGGCAACCCTATGTGTGCCTAACATTTTGGAAACCCCTTCCCTCCAAGTGATTATACCTTTTGTTTTCCTATAAAGGAGACTGGCAAAAAGCAATGGGAATGTAATCAGTGCTTATAATTCGGGGGTTGAACACACAGCTGAGGAATGCCATAAGAAAAAAGCAGTAATTGGGGTAAAAGGTTCCTTACAGCCTAATGTTAGAAAATGTAGATGCCAATAGTGCTGGAAATAAAGTAAAGCAAATAACAAGAACTTATCTTGATAAGAAATCCATGTTTCTATCCAGTGCAAAAATACATGTTTCCTAATGTAAAAAGTTATATAAAAGTTATAAAGCTAACTTATACCAGCCAAGTAACTACCATGTTGTCTAAGGAAGCATTTTAAAGGAGGATGGATAGTCCATTTAACAATCCCCACCCCCCTTTGATACCCTTGTCATCAACTATGGGCTGATCAGCTAGAAAACCACTCAGTTCCTTTTTGGTCAGGCAACATGAGCATAGTTCATATCATTGGCATTGCTTCAGCTTCACAACCTGCCATTATTCTGCGAAGATGTTAAGTACTTAAATGCATGCTGCAAAGCATACTAGTTAAAGCCATGTATATACCAGAAGTGCAAATCATAGTAGTGGACACACTTTCCAGAGATAGTTTATATCTGTTCTTAAAATGAGCACCAGCAGTCCAACATAAAAGAATTGACAGCCCCAACTACCTCTGGTAGCTGGCTTCCTTGTACTAGACATGTACATCACCCCCAAGGTGTAAATCACAATAATGGAGAGCTCAACCCAATCTCAAAATAGTTTAACACTTTTGAAAGTGCAGGTTGCTTGACCTGAGGACCCTTTCCATGCACCAAGGTCAATGGAGCAATACCAAAAAAAATTAGGATGCAAACCTTTTATTTGAATTGTGTCAAAAGAGATTTATTAAGCCCATATACATGATATATTGCTGAATCACTTTTGACTCAATTCAAATAAAAGGTGTGCATCCTAATTTTTTTTGTATTGCCCCAATGTGTAGATGGCTTAATTCACCAACAATACATTTTGCAAAGCATCAGGTACAAGCCCAATTGCCCTGCTGGCCTTTATAGAGAGACAAAGAACCGAAGGAACATCAAAGGAAATAACGATGTCAGTGTTGGCAGAGTTACACTTCACATGCTGCATGTTGCATTGCATACTACATTCACATCAGGGGACAATGCCTAGTTAGAGCAATCTGAAAATATTTAGCCTCAAAACCTCATACCTAAAATCAAGGAAGCTTATTGTCCTAAACTTTGGGTTCAAATTTGTGAATAAATAACGCAACTGACTTCCTCTTTCATTTGCCAAAAGAACTGGGTCAAGAGTCACTGTGCTACATTGGTTCAAAGGAAGCTTAGAGCTGCTCTCCCCAACAAAATCTCTCCTTAAAGGAGATCTAAACCCGAATGACAAATATAGCTAGAAATGCTCTATTTTATATATAATGCACTTAACGCATCAGCATCTCTATAACTTTTAATGATTTAGGCCTACAAAATTATCACAAGAGCACACCATCATGGATTTTTAATAGAAGTGTCAGAAGCACTGCACCTGCTCAGTGTGCTCTGGGCTGCTGTTGAGAAAGAGAAAGTAAGCTTAAAGGTTATGGGCAATCATCAAGCAGAAATGAAGTTTGCCTGCCATAGAACTTGATGCTACATTGCTAAATATTAAATTCTTATAATACTTGTGCAGGTTTCTGACTTGCCATGTAACGTTAATCTGAATTAATTCAGATTAATTGTATTGTGGATTTATATTCTATATTTATAGTATTGTGAGTTGGTCCCTAACAGGGAGATTCTGGCAGATGCCAGAGTGGTTGCTTTAAATTACCATAGACGAGGGCCGCCATTAGAAATCACGGGGCCCCGTACAACAACATTTTCTGGGTCCCCTTGGCCTGGCCCACCCCAAGCCCCACCCCAGATCCTGCCCACACCACAGTAAAAAAGCAACACAGATATCAGCTTTAAAAATGGCAAACCTCCCACACAAAAGTTATAAAAAGCCATTGATGGTCAGTTAAAAAAAAAATATTGGCAGCAGGGCTCCCCATAAAAGTTTTTAAAAAAACATTGGTGGCCATGGCCCCCCCTTACAAGTTAAAAATAAACTTTGGGGCCCCAGAGAATTTTTTTTTTTAAAAGCATTGGTGGAAGGGGCTTATAGAGTATTAAAATAATACATTGGTAGCCAGGGGTTAATAAAATAAAAAAACACATTGGTGTTCAGTAGAACTGAACTTGTAGTTTTGAGTCTTTAGCTTTGGCTCCTTTTGTGGCTTCAGGACTTCAACTTCAGCTCCTTTCGTAGCTTAGGGTATTTTCACGGCTTCAGGACTTCAACTTTGGCTCTTTTCGTAGCTTCAGGTCTTTTCACAGCTTCAGGACTTCAAGTTCAGCTCCTTTCGTGGCTTCGGGTCTTTACGAAGCTTTGGCTCCGTTTGCAGCTTTTTTTCCCATTTGTGGCTTGGGGACTTTACTCTTCGGGAGTTCCGCTCTTCAGGAGTTTGGCTCTTTGGGAGTTCGGCTCTTTGGGAGTTCAGCTATATTGGACTTTGGCTATTTGGGACTTTGGTTAGTCAGGACTACAGCGGTTCAGCGTGACTTCAAACCTGTCAAGGGGGGCTCGGCTATTTAGAAAAGTGGAGCACAGCCAGGCCCCCATTTAGGCCCAGGCTGGGTACAACAGTACCCCCTGTGCCCCCCTGATGGCGGCCCTGCCCTGTCACTATTTATTGGGATGTTGTGGCTCTGTTTGGATCTCTGTGTACTTTATAAACTAAGGCCTACTTTGAATCAAAACCCGCATCTGATCCAGTGAATCAGCAGAAAAGAAAATGGGGAGCTACTGGGGGCAAATCCAGAGGCACCGATCTGCAGTGTTAAAGAGCTGTGGTTGCCTTGGGCTGGTACAGAAACACAAAACATAATGTGTGGCATTTCTAGCTGACTTCAAGGCTTTTAGTTATCCTTTAATTTGGAGTGACGGTTGTGTATGGATAAATTACAAGGAGTCAAATATGCTGGAGGAGGGGAGGGCAGGCTGGAGTGAAAGCCAGAGAGCAGCCTACACGACCCCCCCCCCCCAGCCACTAGCTATGAACAAAGGAAGGAAGGGTTTTTGGTAGCAAGGGAAGTGTGAAACAAGGGAGGGAGCTTGGGGGATTACATGCTGCTGTGCTGTCTGTTTGAATCAGATCAAACCTTCTTCCAGACTTGACATTATCAAACCCAGTGCTAGCGCTGAATTTCAAAATAGGATGCAGCGTCACCCAGAGGAACCACTGCACGTCAGAAAGCACGCATGGAACGCAACGTACGTCAGCCACGCCCCCTTGTGTGATGCCTGCTGTGTCTATTAGTTCCTTGCATGCAGCTTTAGGGTTAGTTCACACTAGGAGATTCGGGGAGATTTTGTCGCCTGGCGACTAATCGCTTCGTCTTCTGAGCGACAATCTCCCTGAACTGCCTCAGTGTGTTTTCCCATAGGCTATAATGAAAATTCACCTGTGCTAAAACACACGCAGCAATGCGTTTTCCATGGTCGCCTGAAGTTGCCTCTATGATCGCCTCGTGTGAACTAACCCTTATAAGTTAGAGCAGCAGGCTTAATTGTGCTGAGGGAATGGCAAGTCACATTAGGGACTTACAAAAAAGCATTTTTTTGTTAAATGTGTGTATTGAGGTGGAATATTTAAGAACGCTTTGTATGCTTAGAAATATCATGTGTTAATTGATACATTCAGCAGCCTGTTTTAAAAGAGGCTGTTGACCTTTAAATTAACTTTTCGTATTATGTAGAGATGACATTCTGAGACAATTTGCAATTATTTTTAATTTTTTATTATTTGTGGTTTTTGAGTTATTTAGCTTTGTATTCAACTAGGGTTGCCACCTTTTCTGGAGAAAAATACCAGCCTTCCTATATATTTATCTTTTTTCCCTATTAATAACATTGGGATCAACTATCATTTTTACCAGCCAGGCCAGTAAAATACTGGCCAGATGGCAACCTTACATTCAACAGTTCTCCAATTTGCAATTTCAGCTGACTGGTTGCTAGGGTCCAAAATATCCTAGCAAATATGCAATGATTTGAATAAAAGACTGGAATATGCACAGCAAGAGGGCCTGTATAGAAAGAGTGGTAATAAAAAGCAGCAATAACAATACATTTGTAGCCCTACAGAGCATTTGCTTTTAGATGGGGCAATTGACCCCCATTTAAAAGCTAGAAAGAGTCAGAAAAAGGCAAATAATTAAAAAATTATAATAAAAAAAATAAACATGAAGGCTCTTTGAAAAGCATCTTAGAATTAGTCACTCTATAACATACTAAAAGTTAACTTAAAAGTGAACCACCCCTTTAAGTATAACTACATTTACTAACACAGTGGTGGCAATAACAAATTTGACTAAAATAATTCTAGCCAAATTCCCAGTGTATCAGTGCCATGCACTTGATATATTGGAAGTAATGGCTACAGTAAGGTACAAATGATATGGGATGCAGCTTTACCAAGAGATCCCATGGCATATTTTCCCGTTCATATGAAAATGACATATAGAGATTGTAAGTTTTGTTGGTTTGATGAATAACTAAGAATTACAGGACAATAACTACAGGATAATGAGGAGCCTCCAGAATCCCCCAAAACTTGCAGTGGTTTTCATTTATATTCACCCTAAATGTGTCATTTAAAGGGATTCTGTCATGATTTTTATGATGTGGTTTTCATTTCTAAATAACATTGTTTACACTGCAAATAATTTACTTTACCATGTAAAGTTCCATTCCTGAACCAGCAAGTGTATTTTTTTAGTTGTAATATTGGTGTGTAGGCAGCCATCTCAGGTAATTTTGCCTGGTCATGTGCTTTCAGAAAGAACCAGCACTTTAGGATGGAACTGTTTTATGACAGGCTGTTGTTTCTTCTACTCAATGTAACTGAAGGTGTCGCAGTGGGACCTGAATTTTACTATTGAGTGCTGTTCTTAGATCTACCAGGGAGCTGCTATCTGGTTACCTTCTCATTGTTTTATTGTTAGGCTGCTTGGGGGAAATGAGAGGGTGACATCACTCCAACTTGCAGTACAGCAGTAAAAAAGTGACTGAAGTTTATTAGAGCACAAGTCACATGACTGGGGGCATCTGGGAAACTGACAATATGTCCAGGCCAATGTTAGATTTCAATATTAAATGTAAAAAAATGTGTTTGCTCTTTTGGTAAATGTATTTCAGTGCAGAATTCTGCTGAACCAGCACTATTAACTTATGCATTTTGAGAAAAAAAATTCCCATAACAGTATCCCTTTAAATTACCTTTGTCATGTTACATTGGTGCTTTATTTGCCCATCTTTGACATGATTGTTCTGTTGAAATTAAAGTCCTGGCTTTTGCAAATTTCAAATGCTGCTTAGTTGTCTCCCCACTGTACTCCAAATACAGAACATACACATGAAGAACAAGTAAATTAAACATTCTCAAAGTAGCTTATAGTGAAGCCAACTCCTAACTCTCCTTTTTTAAGCTATTCTAGCCAGTAGGCTATGACATCACTCTAACATATTTCATGATATCACACACTCACCTGTGGAACACCAGCTGCCGATGGGCTCCCAAAAGAATCCACTGATGACAGATACTGAGACTCGGCAGAGGGGGAAGAGCTGGAGGAGTCGTATCCCTGGTACATGACCTTACAGGAACTGGAGAAATTTTGGGTTTTTTTTTTCAATTTAAACCCCAAAATAAAATACAGTAATCACAAAGAAACCCCTTCAAGATTCAAGAATCAGAACTGCTTCTGAAATATGCAACAGTCCCAAAAAGTGAACTTTACAAATGAATTAGGACAATGTGAGAATTGCGATTGTTTAAGGTGTTGTTGGTGGTGAGCTCAGGTGCATGGGTACTCATAAAGGTGGGTATTCACCACTTCAGAATCAATATATTATATTTGCATGGCTAGGTCCCAAGATTAAAAGTATGTTGCTCAATTTGTTGTCAATAATGCAGATAATAGCTGGCTGTAACCCAAATGTGGCAGCTGATTGTCCAGTCAGAATAAACGAATTAGATCCAGGCAGTAATAGCTGTAAGCCCTACACCCCACAATGTCATTCCAAAATGGGATACCTCCTTTGCTGTCACAGATATGATGTGTGCAGTCAGAAACCAGAATGCCAGACACCTTACTCTCAGGGCATAAAACTCTAGTAATAAACACCTAACACCTTTAGGCTCCCGGGGAGCAGAGCTTTCCTGTGCATAAAGACAAATCCTTTAGGATCTTCTGCGTCTTGTCCTGAAGTTGATTTGTTTTAGATTCCCACAGAAAATGTAAGGAATCCCCAGCAAGTAAGTGCACTGAGTATAAAACCAGACGAGATGAGAAAGTGTTGTTGTCCTCAAGGAAATACCAGCAGATGAAAGAAACAATTCAGAACAAGCAAGAATCCTATGAAAATCCCCCACAGACTGTCCGCAGCTACAGCAGCTTCAGTTTACAGATTTATGAATGAAACACACAGCACAGAGCCTATTTATACTGTCAGTGGCCACCCCCTCTACTGACGTCACACAACAGTCCCCGATATCTCGTGTCAGAAGAAGCAAATGAACCCCACACTCAGCAAGCAGGGACTCGATGTTCAGGTGTCTCTACCTTGTGAAAATCAGCCACTAAATACAAATGCAAGAGCTGCCGTTCGCTGCAGACTGGGGAAACCTGCCCCGCCTCCCCGGAGTTCCTGTGACGTACATAGCCATATAAGGTGTTGTCTTTGCTATGTTTATCTGGTTACCTAGCAGTGACGTAAGAGGGAATCCCTGTTCTCAGCTTGTAGCCGGTTAGGCAGAGTATTAATAGCAAGCTTTTACTATGCTTTTGAATAAAGAGAGGCAGGCAATACTAAATATTTATATATAATCACACACACATATATAGGTTTCTGTGTCTGTAGAGATACCTGTGTACGTATTCATATAATTAATAATGGCTGCAAAAGTTAAATGAAATGAAGGATTATTTCTATGCAGAAGACTTTATATTACGTTACTGGCCTCTCTCTGTGAAGCTGGGTGCAGCTATTTGTGATACATACCGTTCACCTCACTTCTTCTTCTCACTGTCACGTTAAAATTGAGTTGTGGTATTTTTAAATTGGTTTCATGTAAGTTTTCCTCCTGCCCCAATTTGGTCTCTGCATTTATGTTTGAGTCAGTGTCTATAACCAGCCAGAATATATACAGTAATGTGCTGAAATAAATTCCCAGCTCTATATCTCACTTTGCTAAAACCTGTACTACTGACCCACCCACACCTTCTATCTAGGGTTGCCACCTTTTCTGGAAAAAAATACCAGCCTTTCTATATATTTATCTTTTTTCCCTATTAATAACATTGGTACCAACCATAATTTTTACCGGCCAGGCCGGTAAAATCCCGGCCAGGTGGCAACCCTACTTATATCTCACACCCAGGGCCATATTCAATATTTTAGTGTAGACTGTACTGCTTGTGAGCCCATTGCAGGGAGGGTGCATCTGGCAGTCTGGGGCCAAGGGCATTTGCCAGTCTGGGGCCAAGGATAGCACCAGACCCAAATATATCCCTGCTCATACCCCATTTTTCTTTTAGATTGCTGTAATTGGCAAGGCTCCATTTACCATCTATATCTAAAAATATTTGTATTTAATCTGTCGGATAGTCGTGTAGATGTTGGTACTTTATAAATACTTGTTAATAATAACTTGTGATTCAAAAGGTGTATTCCCACCATTACTAAATTACTAAATACATCAGTACTGTCCAAATTCTTTGGTTCCAAAAGCCATATTTATTCAGGCATCCCGTCAGTCACAAAACGCAGATATTTACAGGGCCGCCATAAGGGGGGCACAGGGGGTACAGCTGTACTGGGCCCGGGGCTAAAGGGGGGCCCATCAGTGCTGGAAAGTTCATGCAAAGCCGCGAAAAGACCCGAAGTTGAAGGCCTGAAGCCGCGAAAAGACTGGAATCTATGAAAGGAGCCGAAGAAGCTGAAGAAGAACCTAAGGTAAGTTCCACTGAACACCAATGTTTTTTTTATTTTATTGATCCCCTGGCCACCATTGCTTTAAATATTCTATTGGGCCACTGACCCCCAAGGTTTTTGAAAACTTTTATGGGGGGGGACCTGGCACATTTTTTTATTTATATGGGGGGTCCTGGCCACCAATGATTTTTTTTAACTTGTAGGGGGCCCTGACACCAATGTTTTTTTAAAAAACTTTTATGGGGGCCTGGCGCCAATAGTTTTTTTTTTAACTTATAGGGGGGCCCTGACCACCAATGGTTTTTTTAACTTGTAGGGGGGCCTTGACCAACAATGTTTTTTTTAAAAAACTTTTATGGGGGCCCTGGCGCCAATAGTTTTTTTTTTAACTTATAGGGGGCCCTGACCACCAATGTTTTTTTTAACTTGTAGGGGGGCCTTGACCAACAATGTTTTTTTAAAAACTTTGTTGAGGGACCCTGGCTGCCATTTTTTTAACTTGTGAGTGAGGTGCTTTACCATTTTCATCACTGGTGTCTGTGTAGACTCTGGGGTGGGGCTTGGGGGCAGGGTCTGGGGTGGGCGGCGACCAGGGGTCCCAGAAAACTTTGCTATATGGGGCCCCATGATTTCTGATGGTGGCCCTGGATATTTATATAGGCACAGTAGCCCACCTAGAATTTATATCGGTAGAATTGGGTTCATTCCAAACTTTATTTGCACTCCACTGGCTTCAGATTATGCTCATATGCTGAGTTCCAATACAATACATATAATTATAATATTGCAACCATTCCTAGTATTTATAATGGTACAAGAGGACCACCCAATAGTTACAGACCACCGGATACTTACAAAAAGTATAGAAAAACTCCCAGAATCCTATATGACACAGAAACCCATCCCACCCAAATAAACAAACAAACAACTAGAGGCACCTTGTGTTTTTACAGACACTGTAATTAACCCCCCCCCCACACACACACACACACAGAATTTTGTAAAGGTTCCCAGTTTTTAAAAGATAGCATAGTGTAGAAGACAGTATCTTTGCAGGAATTTCAAGCTTAGCCTCACCTTGTTTTCAGGTCAGTGGGAGAAGCAATTTATATGGTCCATTCAGACAGAAACAACACATAGACTTTCTGTGTAAGTGACATATATATGAAGGCTAGACTGTGTTTGTGTGACACTACACATGCTACCAAGTAAATTTTGGGCATAGACAGCTTCCAAACCGTAGGCACTGCTCAGTGCCATGATCAGCTCAGACTCCAGACCAACAACAGGACACCAAAAACAGTTACTTTTATGCAACAGTTGGACCATTTTTTTAAGCCACCAATATATTCTGCTTTGATAGCCTACATTGCAGCTGACAGCAAATTCCTGTCATTCAACAGTGAGGTGGTAAAGTAGCAAGATAAATCCATAAATTATAGTTTGTTCATGTGTCAAATAAGTAAGTCACTCACATGGCTTGCACCATTGGTGCATTAAGGGGAGACCTTTAGATAAAAATATTTTTGATCCCAAGGTTCTGCCTATGTATTATTTCTAAATAATAGAGAGTGTGAAATTAATGAGACTGCTTCATAAAACAGAGTGGGATAGAAGTAAGGAACAGGCAGAGGACATATTGTACCAGTTAATTATGCAGGCAAAAGTACATGAAAACAAGCAGAGGTATGGGAAGACAACATGGGGAATTGTGTTCGGAGCAGATGGTGAGCACACAGTCTTCTGTTTAATTATATGCCATAGCAGAGGGTAGCTGGCCAATGACAGGGGGTGGAACAGTATAAGTATTATTAGTGTATTTTGAAAGAACCAACATCACAGTGATGCACAGTGATGTACATAAACACAAATACTGACAGGTACTGGAGGTAAAATACAGGTGCAAAATTGGAAGAATACCCCATGTTCTATCTGTGGGTGCTAACCCGCAAACATTTCAATAAATTCAGGATTCCACTATTTTATAATTACAGGTATCAAAGAAACACAATTTTCAGGGCACTTAAGCTGGCCATAGACGCAAAGATCGTACGAATCAACGTACGATCAGACTTTCCCATCTCCCGACCCGCCACTAAACATTTAGAACAAAGTCTTACCATTCTGCTCAAATAAAGTAGTAAAGGAACAGATCAGCCAATGTACTACCACTGACAGCAATCGTACGATAGTTATGTCTGCAAAGCTAGTGACAGTCTCCCACTGAAAATCGTACAATCGGCAATACATACAGATATATTATCGGCAGCCGATAGAAATTTTCTAACCTGTCTGATCGACCAAACGACCGATCTCCGCCAGACGAAAAATGTCGGGACTCTCCACACACGGTCCGAAAATCGTATGAATCCATGATTCGTACGATCGGATTGTTGCGTCTATGGCCAGCTTTAAGCTCAAAACAAATATACACACAAACTCACCTTCTTCACACAACACACACAACTCCATGTATAAATCCCTAATCCTTTACATAGTCTCTCCTTATATGTCTTTTCCCTCCATATTTTAGAGGAACTAACTCATAGAAGCATAAAGACACTTATTTTTACCTAAAATAATTTAGCATTATTCTATAAAGGAATATTAAAGCTTCAAGCTGTGTTACTATGTATGCAAATGTAGACTGTATGCTAAAGGAAGCAGGGACTTTGTAATTGTTTGTATGTTTTGTGTACTGTCTGTCTGCGCTATTAAAGTATTGTAAAATGTGCAGCACTGCATATAGAAGGAGTGCTGTGTAAACAGATATACATGTACAAGCAAAGTATATACAAGTATGGTATCTGTTATCCGGAAACCCATTATCTAGAAAGTTCCAAATTATGGGTAGGCTATCTCCAATAGACCCCATATTAATCACATAATTCAAATGTTTAAAAAATCCTTATAGAAGGTAAACAGTACTATTGGATTTATTTCATGTTAAAATGATTTTAGCAGACTTAAGGCATGGAGATCCAATTACAGAAAGACCCCTGATCCGGAGAATCCTAGGTCCCAAACATTATGGACATTATGGATAAAAGGTCCCATACCTGGGGATGCAAATACATCCCTTATTACATATATAAGTATATATACAGATATTACGTTTTCTAATATTAGAATTGCCTGTGATACTTTCTAAAAAGGAAGCATTAGGCTAATGTCAAATGATGAAGAGAAAAGAGGATCCCACCAAATCCTCTCCTGGGTGCAGTGTCAGTCGGATCCCTTTCAAGCCTGTTACAACAAACTTGGCATGGTATCAGTGACAGCCTAAAGGTGGCCATACACAGGGAGATCTGCTCGTTTGGAGATTTCGCCAAACGAACGGATCTCATCCCGACATGCCCACTTTGAAATGGGTGATATCGTGCTGATCCGATCGAGGGCCCTAGGGCCCAACGATCTGATCAGAATCGAGGCCAAACAGGCAGTCAGATCGTGGGACCTCATCAACCAAAAGATCCAACAGACTTTCGTCTGATATCTATCGGGGACGCCCATCGGATGGCCCCACATGGCTTTAACTCTTTGCTGCTGGTGGGTTATTAGTTAAGAAATGTTTTAGACAATGTTAGACAATTTTATATACTGAGTCAGCATAGATGTTCAGCATCTCTGAGATTGAGTAAAACAAAAAGATTGTAACAGGCAAAAGCAGAATGCAATGTACTTATTTTCAACTGATTTGATTTACATTTCTCATGCCCACCTCTTGTTTTTTTAGGATGATGATGTTAACCCAGAATAAGATGCTGTTTGGTATTTTCTTTCATAGCTCTGAGCCAAGCCAAAAATCTGTCTCTTTGCTCATTTTTGCAAGGAAAATTTTTTAGCTATGAAAACTTATACAAGCTTTTCTCCAGTCCCTCTAAATTTAGTAAACATGCTTTGCTGATCCTCCACCTACTTTACTGTATTTTAAAAATACATATGTAATGGAATAGAAAGACATTCTCAACAAGCAAGGCCCTGCAGGATGATGGTACAGAACTGCTTTAGTCAAGCTTTGGCTTGTCTGACCTCATTTAACTTACCAGCTCAACTAATGGATACATATACAGAACATTATTGTCATAGGGTGTATCTCCCCATCCCTTTTTCCAAACATAATGAAAACAATATTCTATATTCTATAGGCTATGTATGGAAATTAAAATAATTTTAGCTCCAAATTGGAAAGTAAAACACCACACTATATTTCAAAGCTGTGCGTGCACATGGAACAAAGGAATGAGAAAGAAGCAAAGTAAAAGATTGAGGGAGGGATAATTTGGCCTTCCCCAACACCTGCAATCCAGAAATTTGTCTGCTGGGCCTAGTGGACGATCTTCTTCCATTGAATAAGAAAAGATCCTTAGCAAGGGCTCTTCTATATTATGCAAAGAAAATAATGCCAATGAACTGGATGGGAAACACAATGCCGAAATTGGAACACTGGGTTAATTTGGTAAACAAAGTTCTTCCCTCAATCAAGCTAACATATGACTCTCAGGGTTGTCCTGGGAAGTTTGACAAGGTATGGGCCCCCTGGCTAGATACTCACCCAATAAACGATATAGAATTCTAAGATTATGTTGTGTGGACTAAAAATCAGTCATACAATAGGTCTTAGGGTTACCTCTGGGCAGCAAATCCAATTTACCTGATATGTAAATACTAATTCTATATGTCATGGATACCAAAGTGCATCATATCACTATTGCTTTCCTTATTCTTTATGTTGTTTTAACTGTTTTATGTTTATTGAAAATGCAAAAAATAAAAACTTAAAAAAAAAGGTTGAGGGAGGAACACTGTAGATTATTAAGAAACATGAGCTTATGTAAAGAAGAACTACATGTGAACTAGACCAATATTATTCAAAATATAACTCTGGAAGTTATAAGTAGCCAGAGGATGGTTTGGCAGAGTGGGCTTTAAGCAGTTGTTAAATAAAAGGAGTAGAGTATAACAGTGATTTATTAGCAGGTGCATGCAGCCATTACACTTCAGTAACTTCCAACTCTATCCCTCTGAAGCAGTATATAAAGTACTATATGTACATGGTATAACTCATGTGCACAGTGACACCTGCAGGCCATTTGTATTAACACCACATATTCCCCTTATAGTAGGAAAGCATTTGGACAAATATAATAAACAACAACAATTAAACAGTATGCATCTTTATGCTATATTATGCATTATTCACATCACATAGTCCTTGGTCCATGCATGTAGTTTTCTGATTCTCTCAGTACACCTTATAGGTTCACTTTCTTCAGGTCTATTGCAGTTGGCATCAGGAGTAGGAAAATGTCCTTTATCAAATGGAGTTTCTCCAAAGTCATTCCTAACAGGAGCAAGACGAGATTGCATTTCTTATGCGTCCATCAGACAGTTCATATTTGTATGGTCCTCGCTGGCGTCTCACTTTAAGCATTCTAGTAAATTTAGATTGTCCATGTTTCAGTAGTCCTAGTTTCTTAATTCTGACTAAAGTTCCAGGCTGAAAGTGCACTTCTCTTGTACCACTTTTCTGTCTGTATAAGCCTTGCATTTGGCTTGTTGATGTTTGACAATGTCAGCAGTAGATGATTTTATAGGCACAGTATTTTGTGGAAGTTTGATGTCTGCAACTTGTAACTTAGTGCGCATCTGTCTGCCATGTAATAATTCAGCTGGAGATGATTGGGTTGTTGCATGGCGCGTTGCTCTGTAGTTATGTAGGAACTTTCCAAGATTTCCCAGTAAGATTTGCTGTCTGTAGTGCTTCTTTCAGACTTCTGTTGAATCGCTTGATTATTATATTTGCTTGTGGGTAATACACTGAAGATTTCCAATGCAAAATATTTCTCTCTCTCAGAAAGAATTCAAAGTCAGATGAGACAAACTGCGGTCCGTTTTCTGATATTAACTCCTTTGGATCACCTTCTCTACTGAAGACTGTAGACAGAAATGTTACTACTGTAGCTGATGTTATATGAGAAACAAATACAATTTCAGGCCATTTACTGTAATAGTCTATCAAGGTTATAGCAAATTTACAGTCTATAGGAGCATCTGTAAAAGGACCGACAATATCAATAGCAAGTTTTTCCCATGCTGAATCAGGAAATGGTGCTGGCTGAAGTGGTGAAATTTTAGACACTGGCTGTGTGGCAAGCACTGGTGCTGTAGTAATGAGACCATCAACTAATTGTAGGTTTAATGCAGCAAAGAGATCCCTTCCAAGTATTGCAGTACCCTTATTCACAATGTAAAAGTCACATTTTGCAGTATTTGATTCAAATTTGTATAGTCACTGTCAAGCAACCAAGCACAGGGATTGGATCCTTTATGTAACTGACCAGTCTCAGGGCAGGCGCAACAAGTGGATCTTTTGCAAAGTATTTCAAGAAAGTATCCTTTGGTAGTATATAAACAGCTGAACCTGTCAAGCATCAGGTTAATGGATTTCCCCTTGTCAGCAGAAGCAGTATTGACATTGACAGTGCATATAAACTTGTCTGGAATAAATGCATCAGCTTTATCCACATTTAATACCATAACATTTGTAGAAGTGACTTCATGAACATCTTTAGCAGAACAGATCTTAGCAAAATCTTCTACTTTTTTATCTAGTATAGGTCAGTATAGGTCAATCTAACACATTTGCAGCACTGTACAGCTTTTGCAGGACACGTAGCATAATTTGCAGTGTGTTGCGTATGGTTAAGTAGCAAGTGAATTTGTGCTTTCTTTAGAATACAGAGCTTTTAGATAAAGTTGTGACATTCAGGTGGATATGACAAGAGGCATCTAGTGATGTAAGAGAAGAGGTGGGATTAAAGGTTAAAGGGGATTTAAACTTAAACAACAAATTTATTTAAACTCAGTGTGTTTCTCTGAGCCCTCTTGCAATTTTCATGGATTTTCCATTTTTTGCTGTTTCTGTCATACACGTTTATATACAGTTTATAGACTATGTGTGTGTTAGTAAGGGTCCCTGTAATTCTGGCCTTCAAAACAAGCTAGTGAGCTCAATGCCTGCTATTATCTCTATACATTTACATAAATAATTTTTTTGGTTTAAGAAATGTACATGCAAACTTAAAGGTGGCATTAAAACCAGTAAAAGAAAATCAGACTGCCACCAGGAACTGTACAATAGCACTGGTTACCATTACCATATTTATACTGTATATATCACGTCCTTTCCCACTCAGACTGTAAGCACTTTCGAGCAGTGCTCACTTCCTGTTATCAATTAACAATGTCCAGTGTCTGTATATGCAACTGTTAGGTCTTGTATTTGGTGCTATATAAAAAATGAAAACTGAGAAAGTGTATAGGGAAAACATGTACCTTAACAGCCAAAGACACATGGAGAGGACAATGTACCAGATTTAACAGTAGAATATTCAGTTTTTAGCAGAGGACTGAGAATGGAGTTTGTTCAGAGACACAGTGTTTTTGGGCTAAACTGTTTAAAATGATCATATCTGATTTCGCTACAACTTACAACACTTTATCCTGCCTGCTGTGGACAACCCCATTTTTCTTTCATTTCTCTAATTCTTGTATATAAAATTGTTTTTAATGTGTGCTTCAGCTGTTACTATCTTGTTGATCAAACTACTAACTTTATTTTTTTGTTATTCCCATTCTGTTTTTGTACATTCCATTTACTTATGTATCTCCATCCCTTTTCAAGTGTAACCAAATGTATCACCTTTCTGTTTCTGTTTTCACTTCTACTCGGTAATTATGCATTTATAATACACAAGAACCATGAATATCCTGTAAATTCTATAGTTATAAATGGTGTTTAGTGATGTCATCAGTTATAATTGATGCATAGTGATGTAATTCCTGTCGGATGACTCGCTTAAACTTGTGTATTATAATAAATGAAGTACCCCACTGTTGTAAAATATCATACCTTCCAAAATTTGAAAACTGTAAAGAAGGACAAAAAGAACTGCAGTGCTGCATGCGGTGATTTTTTTATTTATTTATATTTGAGAAACTTTTTATCTTTTTCTGACCTCAGTGCAGGTGTTAAAAGAGAAATTTGGTACATTTCAGTAACAAACCGAGACTGCTGGATGAGCTGTCAAAATCGGAAATGTCCCACAGGAAACGGGACAGTTGGGAAGTATGAAATATGAGGATATTAGATTCGACTATCACCTTGGAATTCCACAACCTGCAGGGTCGGACTGAGGGGTCCGGGGCCCACCGGGACTGCTGTCCAGGGCCCCCCTCTGGCCCCCTATGCGCACAGGAGCCGCACGTCACACATAAAGATCGCACGGCGCACATGTGCAAAGGGGCCACGCGGCGTGCACGGAGCCGCACATAGGTGCGCTGCGCCACAAATAGTTTTTTTTTATAGGTCCAGGAGATAGGGAGAGTGGGGTCTGGTCCGACCGGGGCCCATGAGGGCCGAGGCACACCGTTTTTTTTCCCGGTGTCCCCTCTGGCCAGTCTGACCCTGGCGTTGTGCTTTTAGATGCTCATAGAACTCCTTGGTGACTTATCATATCCTTATATTTTACAATAGATGGTACTTTGTTCACTGTATAAATTATGTGAATTTTAACTGCGCAATAAAATAAGTGAATATTTTTTTACTTGTTTCCCCAATACTCAAGTACTGGAGAACTGTATATAATGCCTTGCATTATTGTGGCTGTGTTATATTTTAAAACCTGCTGTGTTCTGTAGTCAGAAGTTTTACTTTACGTGCCTGCTGTTTCTACTAAGGGTTTTATTTATGCTCACCAGCTGTGTGAAACTGCTTAGCTATGTGAAACTTCTTAGCTATGTGAAACTGCTGAGTTGAAGTAATTACTGGATACTGAAATTAAGGTTGCCACATCATGGCCTTCACTTTTTGCTCTGAGAGGTCAACATGACACCTAGGTGTAATAGTATGGAAAGAAAGGTAAGGTAGACAAGACCACATTTTAGTCAATTAAGATGACAACCCCTATAGGGTATTTCTTCTTTCTCATTTTATTATTATTTACCTATCAATTGGTGTGTGAGGGGTGTGTGTGTGTGTTAAGCTTTTATTGATATTTCATTACTTGTATTATGCCACTATTCATTGATTTTTGGGTTGTTTTGTCACTGTTATAGAGTTATTTTCATAGCGATCAGGCTCCCACGTGTTCCAAGGCCTAAAGTAAACACTTCTCTGGTTGTCAAGGATACAGCGTTAAAATTCAGCGTCACCACGTTCCGCTTGGTTTTGTTTACGTATCCTAGCAACTTGATCTGTCTGGCGGGGCGGAGACTGGTGAGAGTGGGCGGTAACATTTTTCTGGTGGCAGAAACAACTGGATTGAGATGCCGCCATTACGCGAGCGTGAGAATGCGGTTTATGTTCTTATAGGCTTTATGCGCTAAAGCGCGGGGTGGTTCTTGTCTTTTGTGAGAGTTAAAGTGGCGTCTTCGAGTTCTTTGTCACGTCTGATTTAGGTCGGATCGGGATGCCTAAACTGCTGCACCGCAAGAGGTGTCGAACTACAACTTTCACAAAGCTTCCGCTGGCTGAACTACAGGGGGAGCAGGATTGCATTTCTTTCCTTAGTACCTGCATCCAACAGAAATAAATAAATGTTTTTTTCAAATTTCATTTTCTACCAGAAAATAGAACTAAAATATGTTTGGTGTCATTTATAAAAGTATTTACAGCTGCACTATTAACACTAACCTGTAACCAATTCCAAGTCAAGGCAAACACAACCTATGTGTGCCAGAGGGATTTGGCAAGCCTCTATGCAGCATATCAAAATATCAAAATCATCCACTGATGAGGGTTTGATGGATAATTCTTGGTATTTGTTGGCTTTGCTATTTATATAAGATAATGCAGACAGTTTTCTTTTTTAAACCCTGGACATGTCCAGTACCTTCGTAAATAAAACAAGTAGCCATCCTGCTCTGGATATAGTATCTGTCGCAGATACTATTTCCTATAGCAGTGGCAAATAGTCAAACTTAGATTCTTTTGGCAACCACACTGCCATTTCCAGGCAGTCACATTACAGCAAAGCAGATTTGTACATCTCTGCATGTAAACAATACATATATGCGTGTACATACAATCAGGGCTGCCGTTAGAAATGAAGGGGCCGCGTACAACAAAATTTTCGCCCACACTAGCGCCCGAGCCCCACCCCAGATCGTGCCCACTCCACCCAAGCCCCACTCCATCCCGCCCAAAGACCACACAGACAGCGATAAAAAAGTAACACCCCACACACAAGTAAAAGCTATTGATGGTCAGGGCCCCCTTATAAGTTTAAAAAAAAAACAACATTCCCAGGTTCTCTGTATCACCTGTTTTGGTCATGCCCAATTATTACTGCTTATTGGACCGAAATCCATAGTATAATTTCGAAGGTCACCTGCACAGATGTGGTGAAAGACCCTATAACCTTTCTATTGGGAAAACCTGTTGAGGAGATTTCTAGATCGTCACAGGTTCTGGTTAACCATATATTAACAGTGGCTCGTATTATGTTAGCCGTTAGCGGCTAAATGGCAATCGGTTGAATCCCCATCTATTCAAGAAGTCCATAGAAGACTTATCTCGAATATGGCTTTTGAAAACATGATTGCATATACTCAAAACAGGACACATAAGTTTCTAGCTATTTGGGCACCCTACGAGATGTTGGCAAAACCACAAAATTCCTAACTACTTTCACAATTGACTAGATGGCATATGTTGAGAGACAAGTAGTATAGATTCTTGATTTTTAGTTAACTCACGATGCTTTCTTAGAAATGGAATTTGCTCTGGTATCTGAACTACTAAGCAATGTACTGTATAATTTTTTGCTAATCAATATAGAGATTATTTCATGCAAGGTACAACTTTATTTTTTATTTTATGTTTATATGTTAATGTTTTAACATGTATTAGAATATCCAGAACGATCTCTGCTTGTAATACAGAATTGCGGCAATGTCTACATATAATGTATTGTTTAGCACCTACCTCTGTAATGTACACATGTGATAGCACAAGCATGGAATGTTTTATTTTCTTCTCTGGAGAATTTTATTCTTAATAAAAATTTTAAGTTACAAAAAAAAAAAAAAAATCTTGGTGCCAGGGCCCCACCTTACAAGTTAAAAAAAAATTGGGGCCCCAAAAAATATTCTTTTTTTAAAACATTGGTGGCAGGGCCCCCCTTACAAATTAAAAAAAATTGGGGCCCCAAAAAATATTTTTTTTAAAAAAAAAAACATTGGTGGCAGGGGACTATAGAATATTAAAATAATACATTGGTGGCCAGGGGATTAAAAAAAACAAAAAAACATATTGGTGTTCAGTAGAACTTCAACTATGCCTCCTTTCATGACTTCTTGTCTTTTCGTCGCTTCAGGACTTCAATTTCGGCTGTTTACTTGACTTTGGGTCTTTTCGCCGCTTCGGGAGTTCGGCTTCAGCTGTTTTCGTGGCTTCGGGTCCTTCGGCTGTTCAAGGGGGGCCTAGCTCTAACTCTAAAATGCAGCACTGCCGGGCCCCCCTTCATGCCCAGGACACTTGTCCCCCGCTGATGGCAGCCCTGCACTACAATCACAATTTAGTATTGTGCCTCATAAAATAAGAAGCTTAGCAGGTCTGGATTGTGAGTTAAATCAGCCCTGGTATTTCATGTACACTGAGGCATAAACATCCCCAAGGTAATGTTATTCTTTTTATAGATCTCAAAATTATTTTGCATTCTTTTGTTGCTAACAAATCTCTTTTTTATTATAATTCAATGCAATTTTGACGTTTCAGATTTTGATGTGTATGTCTGCTATAAAGCACTAGATATAATTACATATACAGAGCAGTCTTCTACTACCTGCAAGTGCAAGCAAACATTTTGTAACAACGCCCAAGAGACTACCCAGTTTCTATATAGTAGGCTGACACAATCCTGCTCTACAATAAATGTAGATCTAATTTTTATAAGGGAGAACAAAACTGGTTATAAGCCAACCGCAACCACACCCCACAGGAACACACCTCCAAGTTCAAATTCCATCATATTTTCTGTAGCTGTCATGATAACATGTAGCAAGTTGATACCATGGAGCTATTACAAGGGTATGAAACATAGTGGGGCACAACTTCTGTCTCCTGGGCTTGTCTTCCAGGATTGCGTGCAAGTCTGGACTGGCAATCTGTGGATTCTGGCAAATGTCAGAGGGGCTGCTGTAAGATGCCATAAACAGTCACTATTTAGTGGGCTGGTGGGGGCTGTTTTGGCCTTTGTGTTCTTGAAATACCAGGGCCTATTTTGAATCCCAGTTCAGACCATGTGTGTGTGCATTTGGGAGTTGCAATTATGGCCAATGGTGTATCTTCTGCATCTCTGTTCTAGCCTTAAAGGAACAGTGACGCCAAAAAAGTTTTTAATTAGTATTAACATTTATTTATATAGAGCCAGCATATTTTGCAGTACAGTAAATGTGTTTATACAATATTACATACTTTACATAGAACATATGGAGTTACATACATCACAACAGATACCGGTACAAAAGGTGAGGAAGGCCCTGTGCAAAGGAGCTTACAATCTAAAGGACACAAGGTGTGGGAGTGGGCAGGACCAGAATGTAGTACTTTATGTGGTATTGCATTTGGTAGTTAAGCAAAGTGAGGGTAGGCTTCTCTAAAGAAGTGTGTTTTAAGAGATCTTTTGAAAGCAGAAACGTTGAGAGAAAATCAGACAGTCTGTGGGAGAGAATTCCAGAGGAGGGGTGCTGGCCTTGCAAAGTCTTGAATGCGAGCATGTGAGGAGGTAATGAGAGAGTTGAGTAGCAGGTTAGAAGAGGAGTGTAGCAAACAGCTGGGTGAGTATATAGAGATGAGTTCAGTGATGTAGGGTGGGGCAGAGTTATGAAGTGCTTTGAATGTCAGGGTCATTAATTTGAATTTTATTCTGAAAGGTAGCGGAAGCCAGTGCAGGGATTGGCAGTGGCAAAGGAGGAGCGGTTGCTGAGGTTTATGAGCCTCGCGGCAGTGTCCATTATGGACTGGAGAGGTGAAAGAGAGTTACAGTAGTCTAGACGTGATATGACGAGAGGGTGAATAAGAATTGGCAGCATCTTGGGTGATAAATTATCATATTTTGCATATGTTCCTTAGGTGGAAGTGACATGATTTAATAAGTGACTGGATATGAGGAGTGAAAGACAGGGCAGAATCTAGGATAACCCCAAGGCACAGGGCCTGTGGAGATGGGTTGATAGTGGAATTGTTAGCTATGATGGATACTTCCGGGATGTTAATGGTTCTTGTTGGAGGGAAGAGAACCATTTCCGTTTTAGAGAGGTTTAATTTAAGGTAGCATGTTAATTTAATGTAATTTCTCCTTTGAATGGCTGCCCCCATTGCTACACAAAAGGGCAGGGTGTGATGTCATAGGGGGTGTGGGTGTGTCATAAAGGGGTGGGGCCATGGTGTGGCCAGGACAAAACGGAGGAAAAAGCTAAGTTTACAGGGGATTGGGGGCAGGCCGAGGGGTCTTTTTAAGGGTATTACAAATTTACCGGCAGCTACATTGCCGGTGAATTTGTAATACCGGCCTTGGCAGGTGTTTTACTGGCTAGGCCGGTAAAATACCGGGCGGGTGGCAACCCTAGCTGTGATTGGTTGTCCCCCTTTTACTGTGCTTCTGGCAGAGACCATTAGGACACGCCCACCCCTCATTTAACAGGGACCAGTGAACATCTGTAGGGAGCTCCAATAAAGGGGCTATTTTTAACGATAATATTAATTTTTAGCACCATGTAAAAGCAACACCATATATTACTTATAATTGCCGACAAAATTAGGGTTTTTTCATTTATCCTATATGTCACCTTTAAGGAAATTTTAAGAAAATGGTTGGTTCTTCTTCTTAAGAGCAGGGTACTCATCTACAAAAAGACCAGAGGCTTCAAAGGGACCCTCAAAGGACCATACAAAATAACATATGTGTTGCCACAGGACATGTTGTTGAACAGTAGCCCTGCAACTTTCAAAAGGCCCTCCATTACTCTATAAGCTCAGCTACTTTCTTAGTGATTTTAATTCATGTTATGAATCTGTGATTAG
Organism: Xenopus laevis; assembly: GCF_017654675.1. Classification (NCBI taxonomy): domain Eukaryota; kingdom Metazoa; phylum Chordata; class Amphibia; order Anura; family Pipidae; genus Xenopus; species Xenopus laevis. The sequence goes on along the minus strand of NC_054385.1, from coordinate 62,606,821 downwards.
CAGCACAGAGCAGTTTTGTTTTCTAATGATCTGTCGCTTGCCAGGAACTTCAGAAAGGTTTACACCCTTTTAGTTCTGTCCAACACAGAATCTACAGCACCTGCATAAAAATAGCATCACGTGGACCCTTTAAATTCTACTGTTGCAATTCTATTTTTGATCTATGCCTTTTGTGTACTGGCAATATACAGTGCTGCAAGGCAGATGTCCCCACAATACATTCCAGTGACAGTGCTTGTGATAATCAGGTCAGGCAGCTGAGCCCTGTTGTCAGGACATAAACCATACAATGACTAAAGGCAAAATTTGAGCTCATGGAACGGCAGAAGACAATGTTAGCAAACTTAAAGGTATACTGTCGTAGGAAAAAATGTTTTTTTCAAAACTCATCAGTTAATAGTGTTGTTCCATCAGACTTTTGTAATGAAATCGGTTTCTCAAATGAGCAAAGATTTTTGTTTAGATTTAATTTTGAAATCTGACATGGGGCTAGACATATTGTCAGTTTCCCAGCTGCCCCAGTCATGTGACTTGTGCTTTGATAAACTTGTCACTCTTTTCTGCTGTACTGTGATATCACCCCCCCCCCCCCAGCAGCCTAATAAGAGAACAATGGGAAGGTAACCAGATAGTAGCTCTCTAACACAAGATAACAGCTGCCTGGTAGATATAAGAACAGCACTACAACAGTAGTAAAATCCAGGTCCCACTGCTACATATTCAGTTACACTTAGTTGGAGAAACAACAGCCTGCCAGAAATCACTTCCATCCTATAGTGATGGCTCTTTCTGAAAGAACATGACCAGGCAAAAATCACCTGAGAGGGCTGCCCACACACCAATATTATCAATAAAAAACAAAAACTTGCTGGTTCAGAAATGAAATTTTATATGGTAGAGTGAATTATTTGCAGTGTAAACAGTGCAATTTAGAAATAAAAACAACATAAAAATCATGACAGAATCCCTTTAAGAGGGTCACTAAAGGGGCAGTATATCCCCTTGTTCAACATGAGCTCAGTGAATAGGGCTTGTGCTGAAACACTTTTTGTTTGTTGTAATCATGCTAAAATTATGTTTTTTTGAGCTGAACAGAAAAAATTAGGCTACTCCATGTTTAATCCTTGTGAGGTAAATAATTAGATTACCAGTGCACATATCTGCCTGCATAATGCTAACGGAACTGTTGACAACCAAGGGAGAAGAGAGTGGGGTGTATACTGGTAATCTATTTACATCCCAAGGATGTAGATGAAGTAGCTTCAAACTTTGTTTGTTCTGCTCATGGGAACCAGTTTAGGCTCATGGTGTAATGCAACCCAAACACCTTGTTCCTTTGTAAAGTGATGGAATCTGGGATTGAAGCCCCAGAATCACAGAAAATGACTGGGGATGACCAAGTTTTTAGATACTCAGCAGTGATTCCAGTTGCTTACCTGCTCCCCTTAACTGACACCTCTTGACAGAACAGCATAGGGTCATTTTTTGTTGAGCTGTATCCTTCTTCCAATATTCCTAGGACTTGAGTGAGCGCATGCACAGTACAAAACATTTTATGATATTTCTATACTGTGCATGCTCTCTCCTAGAATTGCCAAATGGATCATCTGGGAGAAGAAAACAAAGTAACAGGTAAGCATTTAGCATCATTGATGCCTAATAACTTCCCATTTATTGCACCTTTCCATCTACTTTAATATGCTGCCTGGGACAAGGTTTCAACTTTCTTTGTTGCAAAAACAACCCTGCTCAGTGAGGCAGATAGGCAAAAAAAGTTAAGAGTCTATTACAGGAATATAGCTGAAGGCCTTTGGCATGTGATTCAGGAATGTGATAATGGTATATAGGTATGGGACCTGTTATCCAGAATGCTTGGACCTGGGGCTTTCCGGATAATGGATCTTTCTGTAATTTGGATTTTTATACCTTAGGTCTACTAGAAAATCATGTAAACGTTAAATAAATTGAATAGGCTGGTTTTGCTTCCAATAAGGATTCTTTATATCATAGTTTGAATCAAGTACAAGGTTCTGTTTAATTATTATTACAGAGAAAAGGGAAATGATTTTTAAAAATGTGGATTATTTGGATAAAATGGAGCCTATGGAAGACAGCCTTTCCGTAATTCTGAGCTTTTTGGATAATGTGTTTTCGGATAATGGATCCCCATACCTGTATTCCTATGAAATTACTACAATGTGCCTCAGATGCAGATTGTATGTAACCCAATTCTGGAAAGGGTCATGATTTATTGGTAAGGGGAAAAAAAGGGGGAAAACCTTATTCTGAGTTTAAAAGGGCAATAAGGCATTCTATTCTTTTGTACTATACAGGGTTTTGGAAAGCATGAACTTTTGAGGATTTCAAGCTATTTTCAACTACATACTCAAATAATACATTTCTGTTGGGCTGAGACCACTCTTCAAATATATTTTCTATGACACAATCAGTTGTACCTAACACTAGCAACATGGAAATAAGGCAAATTAACAACACAGTCAATACATCTTTTTTATTGGTCCAGCAGTATAATTTAATCATAGAAATTCATTTTATCTAGATTAATTCACTTTAGTTCATTCCAAAATAAATGGTATGATGCCAAACGTATTAAAACAAAGTACATAAATATGGTTATCTTCATGTACATCACTGAAATTTGTTTCTGTTCCACTGAACCCGCATCAGTTATTCTATGACCTCACTTCCTGTTCCACCACAAGACGGCATGAGTAGCTAATCTGGTCTTGAAAGCGGGAGCATGTTGTTTCCAAAGGCAACTGTGGTTTCACTCTGTGGCTTTACTAGTCAATCTTATATAGGTATGTTCATACATACATCTCTCATTTGTTTCCTTTTATATAGTTTTCATTGTTTTTATAGTACTGTGAGTTGTACGGCAAAGAACCTGCTGATAATGCCTGCTCCATGTTGTCTTGGGTGAAGAATTCCAGGAAACCGGCTGCATTGTACAGTCATTAGCGTGCAAGGAAAGTTTTGACCAATGTCAAGATCTGCCCAAGAAGAATTATTGGAAGTCTATTGGGCGGTCATTGGCTGTTGGTAACCCCTGTGTGAACTGACAGCCCACAGAATGCTCTGTTTGGCAGTACAAAGGGCCTGCTGGGAGCAACATCTATAAGGGCCCTTACTCACGGGCGTTTGAAGCTGCGCTCTGGTTTTATTCGTTCAGCCGCAGGGGAGCGCAGGAGTAGACGCGATTAATCCTTTTCAATGCTGCTGTACTCACACAGACACATGTAAGCAGCAAATGCAGGCTGGGATGCAGCCTGTTGCATTTTTCCTGTATTCGGAGCTCAAACGCCCGTGAGTAAGGGCCCTTAGGCTGGTGAACACCATGTTGCTCATGAGCTACTGGTAGGGGACACTGTTGGGAAAGATGTTCTAGTGCGATCTAGGGCTAGGCCTCAATACTGCCAATAATTGAGATACCTATTTGGGTTCAGCTTAGGCTCCAGGATGCCATTTTATGACAGGCATCACAATATTTACAGAACACTTTAGGATGGATAACAGATTGCAGATCAGAACTGAGATGTAACGTGTGGTGAGAAAGCCTCTTAAAGGAAGGAACAGTAATGTAAAAAAAAATTTTACAAAAATTTGATAGAATACAACAAAAAAAACCTACCAAGACATATTAAAATGTAAAAAATTGGGGACCCCTGCTCTAAGCCAAATAAAGACGCTGCTTCATTCACTTATCCACACATTCTCGCTGCGTCTTGCTCTCGCTACCTCATTCTTCTAGCCACTAGCCAGTATCCCCTAAACCTTCTCCTGGATTCCCCCCTTAGTGTCTGTCCCAGCCATCCTTTAGTATTTCCCTTAGTACCCCTCTCCCCCAGCCGATTGCTTAGTTCTCTGTCCTGCTCTGTGCACATCTGTCACCAGCCTCTCTGCTAGGCTTCTGAGCTGACAACTAGCAACCATAGCAACCTGCACTTACACTTGGCATCCTGCACCGCCTAGAGATGAGAGGGAGACCCAACGTTACATGGGCTGCTAGGGGGGCTACCTGGGGTGACGTCAGGCAGGTGTCTGGCACCTTGGACCTTCCTCTAGTTGGAGAAGTAGAGGAAGAAATAGAAGCAGGCACAGTGTACGTTACTGTTCCTTTAAATAGCCAGTATGGCTACTCCATAGTTGGTCCTTGTGAGGTAAAGAAATAGATAACCAGCCCACAGATATTCCTGCATAAAGAACTCCTGTTTACTTGTAAGACAGAGCAATGCTTGAAGGGTAGAGTCTATGTACTGGGAATGGATCTTCCTCACAAGTAATGAAAATGGAGTAGCTTCAATTTTGTGATTAAACCAATAGGCAAAAAGTACATTCAGAAGAGGCGGGTAATTATTGCACTGATGGTGAATAAAGGCATTCACCAGCCATTTCATCTAAATGAATGAAACCACTAAACTGGGCAGTGCAAAATACAGTAAAGTTACACGCAGGGGCTCATTGGAAGTGCACTCGGATTTCTTTGATGGGCAAGATGTGCCAGTGTCACCCCACCCAGCGGGTATGTTGCTGAGGTATTTCATGCATGTATATTCCTACCTACATGTTTTGTGACGTACTCTTGCCCACACGCCTGTGGCGCTAATGTGTGTCATTGAGCTATGAGTAGTGCAGCACCTGCTGGCTCTGTATGAGTGTGTAGCAGGCAGCGTACTCTATAGTATTCCTAGATATGTACACTATTATCAGGGGTCTTGCAGTTTGCACGTAGCGTTCTCTGTGCAGCACACGTCACGCGTAGCCCCAGATACACACGGCGGCTGCACCGAAGGATATTTATAGCACTGGGACCTAATAATAGACTCGGGACTGCTCCCCCTCCCATTCTCCCGCAGCATCTTTCCCGCGCTCTATCCTTTGCTCCCTGTGACTCCTTCCCTCATTACACTGATTTCTCACCCCCATTCTCCGTCACCTCCTCTGACGCGGAAACTCTGTGTGACTCAGGCTGACCCCATTGTCACTGTAAAGACCAACAGCAGCACAGCGCAGTGATGTATCCCACATCCACTAACAAACAGCAACCACACGCCCCTCCTCCCTCTTCCCGTTTTTTCATTGAAAATAAACCGAAGCGTATTGTTATGGAAGTACCAGCATGCCTCGCGCGCGTGTATGCTATGCGATCTTGTTTGATTTCCCTCGATTTCACGTTAGACTAGTCGGGGTATGTAAGCGGCGATACGTTTAACTAGAAAAGGAATAGTCAGATTTTTGATACCAGAAACAATTTTTTGTCACCCCAATATATAATATAATGGTGGGAGGGGGTATAAAAGGAAATGGGAGTACTGAGGTATTTGCCCGGATGACCCTCAGTGGTCTGGGGTGCAGGCTTCAAACCTGTAGCTGTCTAGCGACAGAGTGGTTCAATTCCACCTTTCGGGCGAGGGCTTCTCCTTTTTCATCTCTTCTATCCTCTGATAAATAGCTCATCTCAGTGGCTATATAATGCGCTTAGCAATATTCTTTACCGAAACGGCTTTCTATTTTACATTCAGTCACAGTATACAGTATCCATAACAACCAGGTTCCATTTTATTATGTTTGTCATTTCTGATATCTTTAGTACATGGGTAACTCCAGGTGGCCAGTCTATCAGTCATAAGCTGCTCCCTTATATCTTGCTCAAGTGAACTTAATATATCAGTAACAGTTAATACAGTTAAAAGGGAATAAAAAAAACATATGTGCAGTACATGATCACAGTTATCTTATTGAGTGTAAGATTCTTTTCTGGAAGTTGCATTTTCCTTTAGTTTAATTCTATTATGGACTAATTGTGCTTGTATTACAGGTATGGGATCCGTTAACTGGAAACCTGTTATCCAGAAAGCTCAGAATTACGGAAAGCCCTTTTCCTATAGTCTCCATTGTATCTAAATAATTCATATTTTCAAAAATGATTTCCTTTTTCTCTGTAATAATAAAACAGTACTTTGGATTTTAGCTTAAAGGAGAAATCAACCTGTAGGGAAAAAAACCCCGTACCCCCAGCCCAGGTAGACCTCCCTCCCAGGACCGGAACTAGGGCTAGGAAGAAGAGGCAGTTTCCTAGGGTGCAATGATTAGGGGGTGCTGGGCAGCTACCTCTTGTGCCTACACCTAGACCGGACTCACCTGGAATTCAGCGTAGGCTATGTCCCCCGAACGATATTGCGCATGCGCGTGAACAGCATTACTGTGCATGTGTGAGCGTCGTTACTGATCAATCCTGTGTCGTTACTGTGCATGCGCGTGTGACGGGGGAAGGAAGGGTGGCGAGCTGGCGTCTGGGTTGCCTTTGGCCATCTTCCGGCTCCTCGGTAAGCTGATTGAGAGATCATCAATTTCCGTGTAATTCCGCGCATGCAAAGTTGTCGCAAACCGGCAAACTGCTCCAACTGCGCAAGTGCAGAAATACAGATCTCAGAAGTAACGTAGAAACAGAACACACCGACACAACATGGGTACTGCTAGCAGGTATAACCTTCCTCTATCGCCAAGCACCTGGGATTCGTGTTTGTATGGACGGCCAGGGTGTGCGAGTGTAAATTCTTACAGATCTCTCAGTCAGTTTACAGAGGATGCAGAAGATGGATGTGTGGTACTTTGCTGGAAGAATCTGCGCCGAGGAGTACGTATGGAGTATGGGGCATTTCCCTGGGAGTAGTTAGCCTGGGGGGAGGAGGGAGGGAGGTCTACCTGGGGTGGGGGGTACAGGGTTTTTTCCCTACAGGTTGATTTCTCCTTTAACTAAGATATAATCCTTGTTGAAAGCAAAAGCAGTCTATTGGGTTTATTTCATGACTTTTACATGATTTTCTAGTAGACTTAAAGGAGAAACAAACCCTTAAAAATATAACCACTTACCCCCCACCCTACATAGACCTCCCTCCCTCCTCCCCCCCAACCTAGCTGTCCCCCCCCCAGGCAAATGGCCCTAACTCTTTACTTACCCCTCCGTGCAGATTCTGTCCAGCGGAGTTCACAGCAGCCATCTTCAGACGGTAATCTTCAAAATGAGACTGGCGCATCAGCAATTTTCGTGAGTTTCGGCACATACACAGTTGTCGTGAATCAGAAAATTTTAGGGATGCACCGAATCCAGGATTTGGTTTGGGATTCGGCATTTTTCAGCAGGATTCGGATTCGACCGAATCCTTCTGCCCGGCCGAACCGAATTTGCATATGCAAATTAGGGGAGGGGAGGGAAATCGCATTACTTTTTGTCACAAAACAAAGAAGTAAATTTTTTTTCCCTTTCCCACCCCTAATTTGCATATGTAAATTAGGATTCGGTTCGGCCGAATCTTTTGCAAATAATTCGGAGGTTCGGCCGAATCCAAAATAGTGGATTCAGTGCATCCCTAGAAAATTTCTTCAACTGCACATGCGACACTTCGCCGGTCTCATTCAGAAGATTACCGAAGCAGAAGAAGATGGCGCCCGTGAACTCTGCTCGACAGAATCTGCACAAAGGGGTAAGTAAAGAGTTAGGGGCATTTGCCCGGGGGGGGAAGCTAGGCTGGGGGGAGGAGGAAGGTCTATGTAGGGTAGGGGGGTAGGGGTTTTTTTTATTAAGGGTTTGTACAAGTATGGGACCTTTTATCCAAAATGCTTGGGACCTTGGTTTTTCCTGATAACGGATCTTTCTGTAATTTGGATCTTCACAGCCTGGACCCAACAGGCTGATTTTGCTTCCAATAAGGATTAATTATATCTTAGTTGGGGTCAAGTACAATGTACTGTTTTGTTATTATAGAGAAAAAGGAAATTGTTAGAAATTGGATGAAATGGAGTCTATGAGAGATGACTTTTGCAAATCCTTTCCTATAGTACAAATGCAGAGCTAAACTGGGATTAATATTATTGTTTTTATTATTTATCTTCTCCAAAATTTCAAATCCATTTTAGTATCTGTGGAATGCTTAGAATTTATATTTTTATTTTATAGAATTCAGATATAGGACCTTCTAGCAAAACATGCTAGTTCAGCCTTTGAGAAACATCTTTAGTCATGATGTACTAAGCATGTACGGTATTACAATCCCTAATATTCTATATTCTATTCTGTTTTAAATAGTACAAAAGCACAAATCAGCTATTAACATAACTATATAAAACTATAGGTCTTCCAAATCATTTTAGTTTATGCTTATATTGTTTTATAAATATAAAAAAAGTATGATTTGCGGATGTATTATATATATATATATATATATATATATATACATATATATATATATATATATATATACATATATATATATATAGTATGTGTGTGTGTATATGCCTTGCCTCTGTGCATACAAGGATAAAGGGCCAGATTCCATTCAGTGAGAGAAAGGTTTATCTCGTTAAACGTTACACATGAGATTCAATTTGAGATGCAATTCGATTAATGGACAGAATTAATAAAATCTTATCTCACAGTTTATCACATGAAAACTCCATTGAAGTCTATGGGAAAAAAAACTGGAACGGAATTTGGAGAAAGTTTTTTTCTCCTCTAATTGAATCCCCCCCCATGCATTTTCACTTGATAAACCAGGAGATAGTTTTTTCTCACTGAATTGAATCAGGCCCTATGTGTTCTAACCACAAAGCCAATATTAATAGAGCACCCTCATATTTTAGCCCCACATGCCATCCTTGCTCTGCATCTCATTTTCCTCTCAATCTTACCAGCATTTAATGTGTTACTTGCTTAAAGAGACTTAAAAGCCAGACCTCCCTTCAAAAATCACTGAACCCCTATCCACATGCAGAAGTAGATGTGTCTAACCAATAGTATTTTTTTAATAGCAACTGGTGACTATTACTCTGTGTTTGGAATCCCAGCTTGTTTTTTGAAACCCCATTCTCTTAGCATCCAATAACTGACCCAGCAGGCGCAGTGAATGCTTCAGAGCAGTAGGCTAAAAAGCAAAGGGATGGAATCACAATTTTTAAGCTTAAAGCAGCAATTACACCAAAAAATACAAAGTGTTTTAAAGTAATTAAAACATAATGTATTGCTGCCCTGCACGCAGGCGCCCCTAGGACCGCTGTCGTTCATAGCCCTTGTCCCCTTCCCTTTTATTTTATCGGCCCAGAATGGGGATTGGTGCACGGGAAATTTAAAATCTATCGTATCTCCTGCGCATCCCCAGTGTTTCTGAACTAATGTGGGTGTGGTTGGACAGCATGCTGCCCCCTAAAATCCTGCCGCCCTAGGCCCGGGGTCTTGGTGGCCTCTCCACAAATACGGGCCTGGCCCTGCACTGGTAAAACTGGTGTGGTTGCTCCAGAAACACTACTATAGTTTATATAAAGTAGCTGTTGTGTAGTTGTGGGGTCAGCCTTTCAAAGGAGAAAGCCACAATTACAAAACAGATAAACTCTGTAAAATATAATGGTGTTCTACAGAGTTTATCTGCTATTTAACCTGTGACATTTAGCCCTCTTTCAATTGCCTCTATTTCTACACAGCAGCTTTTTTTATAAAAACGAGAGTAGCGTTTCTTAAGCAAAAAGGCCAGTTTTACGAGTGCAATGCCACACTACATTATATTTTAATTACTTTCATTTTTTTGGGTGTTACTGTTCTGAAAATTGAGGGCCACTTCGAGAAGATTAAGCTAGAAGGGCACCATTGAATGTCTTTATTTAAATGCAGTCAGTTTGCAATAATGTAGCCTGGTATCCTGCATTTAGTAGACATGTACCTGATTTTGCAAGTGATCTGGTAAGCTTAAATCTGGTTGTCTAAACCATCAGGTGAATCACAAGGTTCCTCAATCCATACTACTACCGTCTACTATTCCGCTTTTTTTTTTTTGTGCCCCAGTTTTTGCCTGCAGGTGTAATAACCTTTTCTAAGAGATTGCCAATTCATTTAATTGTAAATGAGAACATTTTATTTTTAAAGAACACAAAATAGCAGACATCAAAAGAAGGCAATTTCAAATAAAAAACACATTTATTGTTATATTGAAAAAAATGGCAAGTGACTTGTTAAATATTGTGTGAATAAATTTTATTAATAACATGTTAATTAAGTATTAAGTATCCCAGGAGTGAATTCCTGCAAAAGGCAATCAGTTTCCCTGGAGAAACAGTGATGGACTAAGATCCCTGCAGAATGGAGTGACGAGAGGAAAGTGTGCAGAACAAGTTCTGATGAAGTTCTAGTTATGAGTTTCAGACAAAATTACAGCCCCCCAATTATTTTTGTTTTGCTGGCGGCTTTTTGGCGGCACCTTGAAATCTGAAAAAGATAAATTATGTTAATTAATGACAACCCTAACAGTGTCACCCAAATTTTGCCTGTTAGCAAATTCAGCAATAGCTGGAAGCCTGGAGGTTAAATATATAAAATTAGTGGTTACTCACTGCCTGAAATATCACTTCTCTGTATACCAGTTTTGTGCAGGAAGCTGATTTATTAAGTCATCTACACATAGGGGATTATTTACTAAAATTTAATTTATCTCATATGTTATTAAAAAAGACCACGACCAAACGCCCATATTTAATGAAATAACCCAAATTAATCAGATTGTGGAAAAACGCTATAAAATTAATGGAAAAACCTGAATCGCTCAAAATTCTGGCTTCCCCCCCCCGCTCGTTTTTTTTCCTTGAAAAAGTCAGCAGCAAAGACCACTAAAACTTCAAATTGAGATGCCTCTCCCATTGACTTGTACAGGACCTCGACAGGCATATTTATTAACATTGGAAACATACATCCACAGTGATGTTGCCCATAACAACCAATTGGATCTTTGCATTTGTATTCTAACTTGTAGGTGACTGTTAAAATCTAATTGTTGATATTTGTCTCCCATGTTAATAAATATGCCCCACACTCTCATTACTGCTGATCGAATACAGACTGCATACAAAGGCCCTCTCTCTTTATTCAATAAGGAACTGTAAAAAGCTGTTTCTAATATCCTCTATTTAGCTGCAGTAGCTAAGTAATCTTGGAATCTTGGATCAGACCCCAACAAATATCTTTGTATTAACATCTCTGAACTTTCTTATTTTATTCATGGTAAACAAAATATTCACTAAATGTCCAACACTGCACACATAATCCTACGCATAGTGAAATAACTGCCAAATTAAAAACAGGAACTGCACCTGCACAGAAGCGACCTCCTTCACTTTACCAAGTATTCAGCATAAACGTATATAAGTGTATAACTGTGTACAACTGTGTATAAGTGCTTCTGTTATTGTGGCCGATGCATTTGCTAAATTACACACAGAGAATATACATTACAGTCTGCTTTTATGAACTGTCTGAGGATGAATAGACCCAAATCTGCTTTAATTATACTATGTCATCACTAACGTCTGCCAATTGCAGTGCAGTAAGTCTGTCTCCTGATTCTAAACAGGAAAATACTCTCCAGGCTGTGCCGGAAACTGTTATATGAAAGATAAAGAACAACCTGAGGTATTCAGTCCCCACTTTCTGGTATTTATAACTTCTCAGCACATTGCCATGTGTTGGCATTTAGGTAATTTACACCTGTTGGGCAGGTTTCATATTAAACAAAATGGAAATATAAAAATCTACAGCTTGAAATGAGCACTGCCGATGGGTAAATGATGATAAATGTAAGTTGGTTCCTCTTCCTCTGACACTGAGGTGCCCTGGATAAAAAAACATACTGGGTTCCATGGAAATTTCTGCCCTTAGCCTTCAAAATCATCTGATGCCTTCACCCGCCTGCCTTTGACCTGGATAAGACTTTACCTAGAGAGCCGTAATTCCTAACCAGAAGCAATGGTGTTGGGTCCTAAAGAGTTCACATTGAGTTATAATCATGAGTATTATGCAATAAAATGTCCATTTATTTAATTATGCAATCAATACATTCAACTCATTTTATTTGTAGTAGATCAGTGTTATTATTTATATTCAAGTTTTGTATGTATGAAAATAGATACATATATATATATATATATATATATATATATATATATATATATGGATGTAAAGCTATTTTATATGAGTCACAATGTAATTACAGTCTATATATATATTCACATAGCGTGTCTGTTTTATGTAGTAAATTGGTGCCTATTTAGAGTTATTAAACAAAAAGGTTCTGGTGTATTCACACAGTGACTGAGGACTATAAAGAGCGTACTAAGGCCATCTAGTGGCAAAAATCAGTAGCAGCAGCAGCAGCAGGATTTTGCACACAATATAGTTGATCTACTGCTACACATTTATTTTCAGTCTGTAAAATCTTGTTACTATATGTGGCTACAAACCTTCCAAGCAATTTTGCATTTATTAGTTACATTTTCAGAACAGCTGATAAGCCTGTTTTTAAAGGAATCAATAGTAGGTTACATTTTGCTAATGCGTGCCTAAGCACAAAAAGAACATTTTATCATTGATGCTACAATAATATTATTTGGATTAGAATGGATAATAATTAAAAAGTACAATTATATTCATGCTAGCTAATTTATGGTCATTACATATGCATTTGGAGAGAACTTTAGTGAGTGGCTTCAAACAATTGTGCCCTGGTTTACGCTAGCTATTTATTGGTTAGTACTGCCTCTAAGGACAGATAAACACGCTCAGATTCAGGGAGATTGCCTCTTCTTCGGGCAACTAATCTCCCCAAACTAGTTCTCGCCGTCTAGAATCGGTATCGCCCTGGGATGGCACTCGGATCGCTTTATTTTCAGAAGTCGTCCGAAGTTTCCTCGTGAGGTAACTTCAGAAAATGAAGTGAACCGATTGCCATCCCGCCAGCAATTTACATTCTAGCCAGTGGGAAGCAGTTCTGGGAGATTAATCGGCCCGAAGAAGAGGAGATTTGTCGATGGGCGACTAATCTCCCTGAATCTAAACATGTGTCTCTGCCCTAAGTGGCTCAGCATTTATTGACAATTGATATTAAACTATAAACTCTTATTTGATGCTAGAAATTCCTGAAATTGCCCTTAGTGAAGCTTTTCTAAAACTACTGTCATTATCCTAAGTTTGTTTTGTGCTTGTTTTCTATACAGATGATATACATTTTGCATGTTTCTTGCTATCTCCTAGATCTAACTAAACCCTAATATGAATGATGGTTTAACATTCCATATTTTATATAATGAACTTATTGCCCCAGCCTAAAGTTTCAGCTTCTCAATAGCAGCAATAATCCAGGACTTCAAACTTGTCACAGGGGGACACCATCTTGGAAAGTGTCTGCAACACTCACATGCTCAGTGGGCTCTGAGCAGCTGTTGAGAAGCTAAGCTTAGGGGTCATTGCAAATTATAAAGCAGAAAATTAGGTTGTCCTGTAATATAAGCTGATGCTACTGGGCTGTTAAATTCTCATGCTAGTTGCACTGTGCTGCCATGTAGTAATTATCTGTATAAATTACTAATTAGCTTTATATTGGGATATTTATATTATATGTGTACTGTATATTTTGAGTCAGTCCCTCAGCTCAGTAAGTGACAGCAGCACAGAGCATGAGCAGTGAAGAAGATGAGGAGCTACTGGAGCATATTTGGAGACACAGATATTCACTGCTGAAGGGCTGAGGTTGCCTTGGGTTGGTACAGCCAAAACATCATGTACAACATTTCTAGCCTACTTCTTTAGTTACACTTTAGTTCTCCTTTAAAGACCAGTGAATAAAAGCCAAATGATGTATCCAGTGTTGGTATCACCCTTGTGCTCAGCTGTTCTCTTCCCTCCATTTGCTGTCACCAAGAGGCTGATCCCTGACACAGCACAGCAAGGTTATCTTTATAATGTCAACAGGGGCAAACTGTAGCTATTATTCTATCCTTGGCTGTCAGCACTTACTGACAGAGGAAGACTCCCCCATAGGGAGTTGAAATGTGTGATAGTCACTGGTGGGCATAAGGTGGAGATGTTTCTGTATGCATTTACAGCTTTCCTGCTTGACAAATTCCTTAGAGTATTTACAGCACTCCTACTACTGGACCAGTTCAGCATACTTTATTTATATATTATCTAATTCACACTACAGAATTGGATCTTTATACTTATTTTAGTAAATGCAAAATTAGATCCAATTAGTCATATCAAACCAATATTAGTGAGTTTTTGGCAAGACAGCACCTTCTGGCTCCTGCCAGGGGTCTGGAATATGTTCATAAGGGTGGCAATATTGTATTCTAATAATTCCAAACCTTAATGGATGTGTTATGGTGAACTTTTGTGGCAGGGGTGATCATTTACTAGAATTCTTCAAAGTTACAACCATCAGGATATCCAATTGTTTTGGACAAAGACCAAGCTACACAAACCATACTACTGTAACTAGGCAGAATCCAGCTCCATCCAATGCACAAACCCAGACCTAAATTAATCATTGATAGAACTTACTTGGAGCGGAAAGCATTCACCTTCTTGGAAACAAGGGACACATAATGGTCAACTTGTGTCTGCAAAGGGACAGAAAGGTTATTTAAGATATGTTGATCTGCAGGATGGAACAGGTTCAGCTGGAATCTGAAAATGGCTAGTGCACCTGGCCTGTACTGGCAGTTGTTAATTCCCTGAAATCTTCACTTGGCACATAATTCAGGAGTGCATAGGAGCAAGTACCTTTGGGAATAGTGATTAAATAAATGCAAAGCTGCTTGTGATTTTGAGTCTTGCACTTGCTCTTGAATTCAGTTATATTATATTCCTAGTTAATTAAAGTTTAAACCATTGCCAATCTGTTAAATCAATATTTAGAAACAAATATTTTAAAACTTTGCATCTTATTTATCAACTCTTTACAAGTTGGTGCTTTTTGAAATGCTGCTATATCCTAAGGTATTTGATGCAAAATGTTGCTTACTACAGAAGAAACACCTAGGCTTTCATAGACTTATGGTATCTCTCTCTATACAGACTATTAGTGAAAAACAAGAGTGCTGAGTCTGCTATGGAGAGATCCAGATTGATCCAATTATGCCCTATTCGTCTAGCCATGCCCCTGCTACTGCTAGGCTATGCCCAACTTGCAAGGGAATCAGAACAGCAAGCCTGTGGGAGATGATAAAGAAGTGTTAGACAGCCAGCAAGATAATAGCTGCTTATCTGTATAGCACTGGTACAATTGGTACAGTTGGTAATTGAAAGAGATGTACGCTGCTTGGGAGCTTGTAGCTCTGTTAATGGGATTCAAAATGCTGGAATTGTAATTTCCTGCCAAAATCTCTCAAATACCCTGTGTGCCATTGCCCTTAGTTTACAAACTAAGATGGTGCTACATTTATAAACTGAGCTCTTAACATCTGAAGTTAAAGGAATCATAAAAATAAAACCAATGTTGCTCTTCAAACTTGACAGCTCTAATATACTAAAATTTATATGCTGCAGGGTAGATTGGTGAGTAGTAGCTACATACTGTTTAGCTGCCAATTTCACTTGTACAATGCATCAGGGCTTATTAGTACCAAGCCATCCAGAATGATTATTACATAGGAAACAGAACTTTTTCTTGTGTGGTCATACATGCACAGATGAAATCTTTATAAACAAAGCACACAGGAGAGGATTTACACATAGGGATGGCAACATATGCATATTCACAATTTTGTGCTGAAATACACCCTGTTTGCACACTGACAGAGTGTGCAGAGAGATGGCAGATCGTCGTTTTTCCTTGCCAAAGTGTGACACTAGCCTTTGTATGATACAAATCCAAAAAAAAATGATGTTTATTCTACAATAGGAAATAGTTATAGTTGCCATGATACACCTCCCAAATATGGCAGCCTATGATTAGACAAGTACTGGTCTGGTGATTTGTTTTGAATTTTAGACTTTGCCCTGTTTAGTGCAAGCACAAATCCCATTAATTAATTAAAGGGGGTATACTGTTATCATGTAGCATGAGTACTTTTTTAGTGCAAGCAAAATACCCATAAGATCCTCATTTTGCAGTTCATATATGAAGACACCATACCTTGAATGGCGGTAAAAACACCAGTGGGTACAGCAAAAGACTTCAGAGGTGATAGCAAACATATGTACTTTGTGTGTGAAATTAGGGATGCACCGAATCCACTATTTGGGATTCGACCAAATACCGAACTGAATCCAAATTTGCATATGTAGATTAGGCAGAAAAGGAAAGAGTGTGATACATTTTTTTACTTCCTTGTTTTGTGACAAAAAGTCACGTGATTTCCCTTCCCTAATTTACATATGCAAATTCATAATCGGATTAGCCAGGCACAAGGATTCAGCCGAATCCAAATCCTAATGAATCCTGGATTTGGTGCATCCCTATTTGAAATACGTGATGGAAATAACTGGCATGTCACTTTAAATTATTTTTATTTTTTTTGTGTTCTTAGAATTTAAATGGGTGAAAAACAGATGACCGCACTCACCTGGTGCTGTTTGTACAATATAGGAAAAGTAAATGCTCCAATTACACCTAAAAAAGAGCATACTCTGTTAGAAAACATCACTGCCTTAGAAAGCATCACTGCCTTAAATCCACATCACTCCACACCACATAAACCATTTTAGAGCTTCCTCTCTATAATCTATAAAACTTCATGTGCACATAAGTGATATAACTGGTTAGTCCAGCTGGAGACCCATGGGCCAGACAGGACCTTCTAAGTCTAAGGTTTTCTTACATCATAGATCACACACTGCACAATCTTGCATACATTTTAGCACTGTGCACTGCACCTTGTAAGTAAACAAGCCCTTATCTATATACCCATATCCCACAGTGGAGCACTACATCAGTGGAGGAGCAATGTGAGAAAAACGTCCCTGGGCTGTTTTCAAGACATGCTCTCCCTCAGTGCCATCCACCTTACAAAGTCTGACCACTAATGAAAGGGTACAATTAATTTCTGCTAAACAATTAGCCCAATAGCATAGGCACAGAAATCGCCTGTCTGCTGTAGAAAAAGTGCTTTTGTGACTCAAAACAAGAATCTCCTTCAGACCTGTCTTTTGATAAGCAGCTGATTAACAGGCCTTTCTTTGCTTGGGAACTGAAACTTTTAAAAGCACTGCCAATTTTTAATAAATGTATATTGGAAATGAGTTTAGTATTATGCTTTCTTTTATTAGGCAAATTTTAATTTTGGGGTTGAATTGCCCTTTTAAATCAATCACTGCCTATACCGTGTAACATGTACAGTACATTTACAAACTTGCAGGCTACTGTAAATCCAAGCTATCTATCATATATCACCCCTATGAACTACTGTACTCTACATTTATACAGTGCCCTCCAAATAGACTAGTTGTCTATGCACAGTTAGCATGCAGATATAGCACTTACATAGGAGTAGTACTGTGATTCCATTGAACACCGCTCCAACATAGGTCAGGAGGTAGACAATTACCAAGAACTGCAAAAAAAAAAAGTGTGGATGAGCTGTCATTGGGTCTCTGTAAACTGTATAGCTAATATGCTATTCTGTGATTGGTTATACTGTTTAAAAATATTGCCACTTTACAGTGTTTACTGAAGTTTTACTTCATGTTTTAGAAGCATATGGTATATTAATTTGCAATTTCATGGTATTTTCTGCATCTAAACATTTTACACAATAGTGTTTTATAATGGCGTGCTTCACTTTCAAGTAAAGCTGTGTGCTTACCTTTAGTGAATCCTTCAGCTCCTCCACCAGGAAGAGACTCCTAAGGGTGCAGAGGGTGGTAGAGGCGAGTGAAAATGCACGGGCAACAATTTCTTCGGCTTGTTTTGTGGTGAGTTTGAGGTCAGTGTCCAAATAATACCTTATGGGAAACACACACTGATTTATGGCCCTTCTACACTAAACATGCCCTTGTAGAATCAACTCACTAAACAGATTCTTTACACAAACACAGTTTTCCTCACTAGTACATTGTCAAGCATTTAAAGGGTTATAATTTATTTATTTTAAGTAAGAAGGCATAGTCTGCGCATAGAATTCCTATTCCCTCCATATCTGTAAGAAGAGATAATGTGTACTGTACTAATAATAATATTTGCAGCTAAATAGGAATTCTCTATGTATCTCTAGAAATAAATGTAATTTTGTGGTTAAAACCACATAAAGGGGGAACACACATGACTTTAGATTAATTCAATATTAAAATGCTGGGTCAGTTATGCCTGTACAGTACATTGTTATAGTTAATTAATTGTCTTAAAGGAGCAGTATATCCCTTTTTAACATGAGATAACTAAATAAGGCTTGTGCTCAACATACTTTCTGCCAACTGTTTATAAACAGGGAAAATGAAGCTACTCCATGTTTGGTCCTTGTATATAATTAGACTACCAAAGCACATTGTATCCTCCTGCATAATGGATTCCTGTTTATTCATGGACTTGTAATCTCCTTATCTACCTGACAATGATCAAACATAGAGTAGCTTCAGTTTCATGTTTCCCCTGTTTAGCAAAAACCATCGATTTTCTGGTGATTTTAACGATAAAAAGAATATTCAGCACAAGCTTCATTCACTGAACCCCTGTTGAAAAGAGGTTTAACTCCTGCAATGGATATTATACTTGTTTTACTCTTACTTTCTGTACTATGCTAAAGCTTAAAAAATTCAAAAAGTGGTTTAAAGTTATACTATCAAAGTTTTATCACAGTCATATCAATGCTATACACTCAAACTAATAAGCAGTCCACGCTGACTTCAGTTAGTCTGTGAGTTTAATGATAACGGACAACATGTAGCCCCCCAGCTGTTGTTGGACTACAACTATCAGCATCCCACAACAGGTAAAACCGGCTATAAAATTGTGATACTTCATCAGGGCCAAACTGGAAAAAATCAGAGGGGCTTCTGTACGATGCCATAGACAAGCCGTTATTAATTGGGCCTGTGGGGCAGTTTGGACCTCTTTCAGCTTCAAATGCCAGACCTGTTTTGAATCCCAGTCAAGAATTGTTCTAGATTCTGAAACAGGGAAGCCCATGTGCAGTTTTTCATTTAGCTATGAATCAATTTTATCTTGCGTGTTCTTGGCACCATGATTTATAGCAATACTACCTTGTATATAAAACAATATTATAGTAGTGACATAAATAATAATATAATGGAATTCAACTCCCAGCATTCATCTAGTAAATTACATTTATACAATGGACTAATAGAGTCTATTACACACAAAATATGGGACTAAATCACACAACTACTCACTGGAAGGGGTTGGCACCATTCCCTCGTTTGAGTGCGTGCAGGAGCTTAGTGTACAGCCGCAATGTGAGCGTCACACTCAGTATGATGAGGCACCCGTAAGCGAACACACTGATCACACTGAACTGGGATAGGCACAGTAAGGATAGTGTTACTCCAGTGAGGCAGCCAGTAGAAAGGAGGGTGTCTCTCCAGTACAGGAGGTCTTTTACTGAGAGCAGGGAAAGCAAAGGGTAGGAAAAGATATAGAGAGTGACAGTGAAGGGACAGAAGGAATAGAAAGTTTCATTAGCCATAAGGATTCAGAATTACAGGGACAAAATTTAAGGGATGAATTAGTTGCAAGCTAAAGGTTTATTGTGGATCATGGGGAGTTGATCAAATGAAGATTTGAAACCAATAACCACACATAGAAACTGCACAATATAGACATTGCTTTATAACATTGACACATTTTATTAACATTCAGATCTAGGTTTTACTTTGTTATCATTGAGTAGTGACTAAGTTTGTTACATTACAAGCCACACACAACCCAAGTACACGTGAAACTGGCAATGCCGCCAGTGATGGATACTGATTCACAAACACTTCTGTACTTTTATGCAATGTTTGTATAATATAGATAACAAAAATGGGTTAACAAAACCAAGATGGCTAATATTTAAAAAAGTACAGAACTGTTCCACTGGATGGAAAGAGAATTGGATAAACACAAGGCAGGAGGCCCTGGAATAAATAATGCCATTGTCATACCAAAATGACAATTAAAAAACAGCTATATATTATATAATAGGCATGTTATGCTATACCTTCATTCTCTATATCACTCTACATTTAAAAATGCACAGTGTTCCATAATGTAAGTCAGCTTTGGCTTTCTCAGGTCCTGCAAAACAGCTTTTTTTTAAAAAAAAGAACTAAAACTATAAAACATGTACAACACGGTGAGCAGCCATAACTGTTACCCCCAACCGGCACACTCTTTTAGCCAGCACCTTTGCTTGGGGTTAATATTTTTGCAGGTGCCCTTTAAGGAATGATGTATATGTTATTACTCATGCAAATTACAGTACAGGTATAGGATCTGTGAAATCGAATCCTTGGGAGATGGTGTTTTCCATAATTTGGAGTACAATGTCTGGAAACTGCTAAAACATATACCCAACAGGACTGGTTTGTCATCAACCCTAGTTTAGCATAAATCCTAGCTCAATCTCAAAAAAATTGAAGCACTGTCATGTGTTTGGATAACGGTTTCCAGTAAATAGATTCTGTATCCTTAATGGGGGGGGGGTATGCAACCTTTATATACACCAGCAGGCCACAAACACCTAATGCTATTAAGTTAGCCATACTTGACCCCAATATTGGTTGTAGACTGTATGCTACTTTTGGCAGTCAATTGTCTAATGGTCCCCTACATGATCCATGATGCATATGGCAGATGCTGCCACTTTCAGGCTGGGATCAACTGGGAATGCAAAAGCTTTGCTGTGAAACCCTGACAGTGCAAATGTATTTTTCCTTTGATTGGAAAGCTGCAAAAAGGAGAGAAGGAAGGTTTCTACCCAATTAGCCTTATATATTCACACTTGAGCACTATTCTAGCTGTCAAAGCTGTTAGTCACAGGCACAGGAGTGAGAGCAGCTGCAGCCCCTGACAATCAGCAATGCGCGACTTTTGTGAAACCCAACCCTAGACTTTTGCACTGCTAGTAAAGTAAATACTTAAAAAATGTTTAACTAGATTGTAAATCACAGTTATTTTATAAACTCTGCAGGTCAGTGAGAAAACTGCAAGAAACTGTAATGGTTATTAAATGGGATGTAAAGACAAAAAATAAAATCCCGTTTTTACTTTCTTTAATGAAAAATAAGTCTATCTCCAATATACTTTAATTAAAAAATGTGTACCGTTTTTATAATAAACCTGACTGTATGCAGTGAAATGCCCCCTTTTTACATGCTCTGACTGCTGAGGATAGCAAACTTCTGATGGTCCCTAACTGCTCTGCAGGGAAATGATCATACTTTCAAACGGCTTTACTTTCCAGAACTCAAGCAGCTTTGTTTGTTTCCCTGTAGAGCAGCCAGCGACTGTGTAGAGATTTGTATCCGCAGACTGTATATTCTGATTATTAATCAGTCTTGCTGTATCGGCTTTTATGACAGATATTATTTGAATTGTGCTGTTTTGATAATTTATGATGATCCCTAAGCTTAAACTTCCAACTGAAGCCCAGACCACACTGAGCATGTGCGTGGTCTTGCAAAGATGCTTAACAAAGTTACAATATGATGACCCCCTGCGGCCAACATTGAAAACATAAATCATTTGTTTAATTAGGCTTTTGGTACAGTAAGTTCATATTTATGTTTAGTATACACAATATAAAAAGCTATCCTTTTAACATTATTATACTTTATTTTCTACCTTTCAGGCTCTCTAGTTTCTAAACAAAGTTGCAGTCTGTTTGCTGGTCTCAATGGGGCATTTGTATCAGGAGGGAAAAAAACAGCTTGCCACAATATGCTAATTCTGCCATTTTCGATTCAATTGTAGGGAATGTGAGGGTCATATTTATCAAAGGGTAAATGTAAGAGCCTGGGTTACAGAATAATACAATTAATTGTAAAATAACCTTTCCATTTATGCCACCTTAACAAATAAAGAGATGTAACAATGGTGATTTGGATTTTCTACAAAGCCTTTAGAATGCTACCAAATGATTTTCAATACATACTACCATTATTAATACAAGTTCAAGGAAATATTTTGATCTATAAAATGTGAACAATAAATGCCTGAAAACTTTTATTAGAAAACTGTTTGCTAACTTTTATAGCAGAACAACACAATGAAAACTGTCCTGGTAAAGTCCTAAAAAATAAGTAATTCAAAAATAGGTAAACAAAGCTTCACAAGGTATTTTTTTAGAGTGAAAATAAAATTCACCACAGTGCACTATTAGGAACTTCCCAGCTATCCTGTACTGTAAACTATATTCATGAAAGAGTAATAAATATATCCCTAAACTTCCTACACAAATGAACAGAGAGCTGCGAAGTTTCCCTGTGTTGAACTGTGGCAAGCTCTATTTTCACTGTTTAAAAAGTATGCCCCTGTGGGTGTACAAGAAATATGGTTGTATTAATTAACAGGGATCACATGGATAATGAAACGGGTTTTTGAATATAGTGAATAAAGTACCCCCTCTTGTAAAATATAAGAATATTATAAGTTACAGAGGAGTTCCATAACCATTCTTTATTTATTATAATACACAAGTTTCAGTGAGCCATGTGACAGAAATTATATCCGAACCTCGAATAATTTGCGGTTTTCGAGTGAAAAAACTCTGAATCCGAAACCCCGGCATCTAAAAGCTCTCGAGGTCCTGTATTAGTCAATGGGGAAGGTCCCAGTGTCTGCGCTGATGTCCGTACCGATATCCGTTGAATTTGTGATTTCTGAGTTTTGTGCGCAGAAACCACGAACAATTCAGAGTTTTCGGGGAAAGCGCCGAATAGGGTTGCCACCTTTTCTACCGGCCGGTAGAGGGGGCACCAAAGGGGGCAGGTCACGACTATTAAGGGGCGGAGAACCGGTGCACGATTGGCTGTGTGGGTCGTGACATCAAAGGGGGCGGGGCCACAGCGCACGTTTGGCCTCAAGCCGACAGCAAAAAGGTTAGTTTTTACCAGGCTGGGGGAAGGCCACGGCCTTTTATTTGGTGTATTACAAGTTTACTGGCAGCTACATTGCCAGTAAATTTGTAATACCGGCCCCGGCCTTGGGTGGCAACACTAGCTCCGATATTCGACCCTTAGTAAATGTGCCCCATATTGTACTTGTGTATTTGTGACAAATTTAATTTTGCTTCAGTCACTAAGTTTAAACTGGAAGCTTTCTTTAAAAGAATTAGACAGAGCAGTGTATAATTCTAAAGGAGAAAATACAAGCAATTTAACAAGCAGATAGCTAAACCACGAGAATTAGATCATCAGGGATTATAGTCTAAGAGTATAGGTGAGAGAATAATATAAATATAGCATCTACATAGAAATTAGATACAGAGATATGAATAGTCACAGAGATACTAGTTAGCTAAATATTTGCAAGGTAAAATGGACAGAAATAAATATAGAATTTAAAGCTAACATCAATCTAGCAAGCCATTTAGATATTACATTTAGATGAATAGATAAAATATAAACTGAGATGGATAAAATGACCCATCAGTAGCAAGCAAAAGGCAACCCCAGTACATCCAACCATTAAAAAAAACCTTGAATAAACTGGTCTTGAATCCCTTTGTGCTGTCAGCAAGAAAATGCTGTATATTTTGGAAGAGTTTGCCCTCATCTTAACAAGAAAGCATGTAGCTGTGGCAGGGCTGAAGATGCCAATTGACTTTGCCTCACTAGCAGCAACTCATTACTTGGAGATAACAGTGGGTTGGAGAAGCAATAGAGAATGCCTTGCCTTATTTTGAGGTTTGTGGCTCACAATGCACATGTTTTTATATAATAGATTCACCACCACTGATACAGATATTCAAACATTCTATCATTTTAGATAACAAGTTTTTGTCACAGTCACAAACTGCAACACATACATATAACAAATATTCCAGTCCTACTCATACACAGGGGTTATTTTAGGTATGAGTGCGGGTCTATCTGAGTTTAAGAGTGACAGCTGCATGTGCATATGCCTCTCTTCCTCCCTCTTCTCTCTGCCCTGCTCCTTGCTCTATTTCTTTTTCTCTAATCTCTCAATCCCTTATTTCCTTGTATTTTAATCCCACCAATATGCTCTTCCTTTTACTCTGTTTCACGTACCTGTTTTGTTCATGATCTCTCTCCCTCTTCAGTGACTACTAATCAGTTACTCAGCACTACTTAATAACTAGTGCCTTGATTCTGGGACCAGCCCCGGTATGTGTGCCAGCAAAGGAGGAGAGAACTAAATATAGCCTGGAAAGCACTGCCCATGATATGCGTGTCTGTACAAATATATGATCACTAATGATCAGTCTAATCTCCTAAAAGCCCACTATAAAAGATGTAATTGAATGTTTTATGCTGTACTTTAATTGTATTCCACTGGTCACTCTGGTATCAATTAAAACCTTCACAATTACACTCACATGAGCACCAGAACATGAAACTGTATTTATACATGGTGACTTATTTGTATTTTTTGCTTAGGACTAAATAATGTAAAACATGATACAACATGTTATTTTTATCAGCTGTCATGCAGAAAATAGAAATACTATTACACTTCAATAAAATACCACTACATTATGGGGGTTATTTATCAAGGTCCCAATTTATCTCAATATCGGCTGCTACAAACTCCAATCTAATCTGCTCTGGTTTTTAACACTTATTTATTATTACATTTTCCCGAAAATTTGCTTTGCAGTAAAACTCAGATTTTCACAATTTTTTCGAGGGTTTCACCCGATTTTCACGATTTTTTTTTTTTCTGAGTGAAACCTACGATTTTTGCCCGAAACCTCCGAAAACTTCAGAGTATGGCACGAGACCCAGCACACATCAATAAAATCATTGGGACTTCTCCCATTGACTTATATGCAACCTCGACAGGTCTGAGATGCCAGGATTTCAGAGTTTTCCAGCCTCTGGGTTTAATAAATTCAGAAAAATTTGTGAATTTTTAAAAGCCCGATTTTATAAAAAAAAAATCAGTAAGTAATCATTAGTAAATAACCCCTATGTGTGCACAGTGTTGCTAGTTAGCTGGGCCAGTTTTCAACCAAAATCACCTATGCATGAGAAATTGCTGGTAATTTCATATAACTGATAATCATTACTATCCTGTATATATATGATAACTGTCATAACATACAATCTTATTGCAAAAAATTAATTTAGGGTCTGTATTGGCCAATTGACTGCAAGTGTGTGTAGCTGAATTGACCATCAATCAGCTCATTTGATAATTGGGTCAAGCAGGCAGATTTGCTCATATGTTTCCATCTTTGATTTTTCATAAAATATTACTGAGTATGGCACTCAGCCTTTCCTATACTATACTAAGCAATTCTCAAATTGTTTCATGTGCTTTACTGAGGGTTTCTGACACTATAATTAATCATTGTAAAGTGTTGGTGAGGGTTTCTGCTAAGCTATATTCATTAATATTATGGATGCACTGAATACAGGATTCTTTTCAGGATTTGACCCTTTTCTGCAGGATTGGGGCAAATCCACATGCCTGGCCAAATTGAATCCAAATCCTTAAAATCATGTGACTTTTCATCACACATTCAAATAAGCTCTACCTGCAATGGTTCTCTTTGGCCCTCTCTTTCCCTGATTCACATGTTTAAATAATAGTTCGGACTTCGGTTTGGTATTTCGCCAAAGTTTTTACTAAGGATTCTGTGTTAGGCCGAATAGTGGATTCGGTGCATCCCTGATTAAAATGAATGCTTATAAAAACCCAGATACACTGGGGTGTGGCAAAATGTGCCACTTTTACACCAGTAATAAATTACAATAGCCCAGGGGAAAACTAACATCTTGTCTTATTCCCAAGTGACCTTGTTTTGGGCTTGCCCATGCACACTAGAGTAACATTTTCCAATTATTCTCTACTGCGCAAGCATGAGTGCAATTCCTTGCTAGGGGCACCTGGGAAAGATGGTAAAATCATCAAAATGGTATTATTATGATTATAAGAGGAGATTGCAAGAAATGAGATGTGCAGTATTAGCACGGGTACAAGATCTTTTATTCAGAATACTTGAGAACTAGTGTTTTTCCATAATTTATTTTACTATACCTGATTATTTTGCCACAAAAATGCTTTTACAGTAGCTAAGCTACCATTAAGTACAAAGTTCATTAATTAATGCCTCACACAGTATGCATAAACAAAAGATGCGAGGCAGGTGTGAGTACAGGGGCGAGCTGGGCGTCCTGTCACTGTGATCTTTACTAAGCTCCAGATTTTTCATCCAGCACTCACTGCAGAGCACATTAATCAGGGGGGGCACAAGTTTTTCTAAAATTAACACTAAGGGGTGTGCTCAGTGTCCAGGGGGCTGCAAATGTTCCTAAAATGAGTGCTATGGGTGGGCTCTTCATTCCTGGGGTCAGGAATGACCCTTATTATCCTTTTATTTATTTACTGTATACCATTTATACCAAAGCCTAACCCTAGCAACCCTGTAAAAGGTACGGTGTACAATGTGCTGTACTCTAAAAAACAACTAGTTAATGTGCTAAAGATTTGCAGTCAGCTGATTTAGAGTTGATTACTTACATGCAGAAGTAAAGCACTAAAAATTACAGATAAGGAAGCAATTTTATCCAGTTATTGATGTCTTTCACTCAATTGTTCCAAAATTATGAAAGATAACAAACCTTTAGTTACTGTTTCTCGTGAAACATTAGTAGATTGAGAAGCTCTTACCAGTAGTGCCACTGTGCCCCAATATTCAGTCCAAAACTTGTTTTTAATGATGACAGCAAAAATATTTAGTATGGAAGAGCATGTGTGTTTAACATTTTTATAAAAGATTCTTACCTGCCCTGAACACTTCTACTTGAGGCTGGGGTTTTGCCACAAATACTACTTCCTCTTGGACCTGCAGTGGTGATATTTGTTTCAGCTCACAGGTATTTTCCAAAAGGACATAGTTCACAACATCCTTAACCTCCTTCTCTTCTGTCTCCTCCCTCGGTGCTTCATGCACTCTGCCCTGGCCCAGTCCCCTACGAGCTCTGACTGGAGGACGTGATAGGGGTGCAGAGCTTCCAATAGTGATGTAAGAAAATGTTGGCTCATGGGGGGAAGGTAGGGGCCAGAAGTCAACCTCTGTCACCGGTGTATCATCATCTTCCCCTAAGGAAAAATACACTTTAGTTTATTACATAGATAATGGATGTTTAACATCTACAAAATATATCTATATACCGGGTTCCCAATGCAAGAGAACATGGGAAATAAAAAAGTCACAATTGAGGAATAAATACAAGAGATTCATTTCCATGGCCAAGCTTTGATTGTAAGTTCTAAAGGCAGAGTCAAGGAGACCACCCCAGCTGTGATCGTGGAGGGGGGGGGGGAAGGGAGCACCGTGATCGGTGTCTACAGTTTCCAACTAGACCTGGCAGCAGACCTGGGTCGGCAGGGGCCCCACGAGGGCCGGGAGTCACTGGGTTTTTTCCCATGTCCTACCAGCCCAGTCTGACCCTGCAAGGGGCCACCTACTTCACGGTCCCCTTTCTATTTATAGTACATGAATATCGGTTGGGACGTCAGGCCACCATATGTATACGTACACTGCAGTCAAAAATATTTATGCTGTATTTAAAATAATAAAAAATATGTTACACATCTTTTATAAAAAACCCATAGCTTTAAATGAAAACCATAACGTTTTATAGAAACAGATATCAAATTAAAAGGGTTTACTGTAGCTGAGACATACCAAATAAAAGACCGGTGAAAAAAGAACATCTTTCTGGCCCTATGGATCCCATATGGACATTGCTCACCCACCTCAAAGCCCAAGGGAATGATGTGGGTGATTCCTGGCCCAGTGGTAAAAGGAAAGTTGGGATCCATTGGTTAATTACTCCTGTACCCAGGACCCCAGAAATTAGCGATATTAGGGGTCATTCATTAAGAATCAGTAGCGTATATGAATGATTAGCAATCTCTTTTAGTGAATTATACGTGTTATTTTAATTCACATGGTGATAAAGCATCTTAATACAGGGACCTTTTTCATCCTAAGTAAGTATGGACAGGGCTGGCCTACGCACACCAACACCAGTGGCGATCCTGGCCCCTCCGCCTGAGGCAGCAGCAGTTGCTGGTGCCCCCCCTCCCCCGGAAATTTGCTCAAAGTACCAGGAGGAGCATTTTTGCTGCCCCTGGTACCTAGTGGGGCGCTGCCGCCTGAGGCGACAGCCTCAACTCGCCTCATTGGCGAAGCACCCCTGACCAACACTACACTCACTGTTTGGCCAGAAGTACAGAACTGGGCAGAAGAACATGCTGCTGACTCTTAATAAATAACCCCAAATAACACTCATTTCTGGGTTCCTATTCCTCTTCCCCACTCTGTCCAGGAGTAATTAACCAATGGATCCCAACTTTTGATACTGGGCCAGGAAGCACCCACATATCAACCACCTCGGCTTTGAGGTGGGTGGGCCATGTCAGTAATGAACTGTGTACATAAGGCCTATTCTGTGCATTGGGGGAAAAAACAACCCCTCTCAAATGACAACCAATTGTGAGCAGTTAACCTAATTGGAAAAAAAACAGATGGTGCTTTGTCACTGGTCTCTTATGTGGAATACCTGAGCTACTGAAAAGCTCTTTTAATTTGATATCTGTTTATAAAAATTTATATTTTTAAATTAAAGCTTTGCTATTTAATGATATTTTTAAAGATGTGTAACATACAGGATGTTTTTTTTATATAAATAAATTAAGCATAAATATGTTTTACTGCAGTGTAATCAAACAGGACACAATCACTCTGTGTACATGAACAAAAAATAGATTCATACCTTCAAGAGGGCAGGAATCTGGTGTGCTTGATGCTGTTGATGGAGCATCTTCTGTGAAATAGATAAGTTTTGCTTAGAGGTGTTTCTACAGTGTACATATATTACTAAGCATTACTCAGCAGATTTAATTACCTTAGCACTGAGATTTTGATTTATACATATTGAGCATGTAGAACAGTACATAAAGACACACACATACAGGATGATGGGCAGATAAAAACACTGTAAAGCATATATAATATAGCAAAATGAACACAACACACACTGACATATTCAGATATATAATGATGTGATCATATACAGGCTGACATAAGCATATGTGCAGTTTTAACATTTACTGTATATACACAAATAAATTGGTCTGTAATTGCAAAGACACATTTAAAATACACAAATCTAAAGAAATAGATTTTTCCCCCTTCATTTGCAAGGCCAAAGTGCATCTTACCAATATATATATATATATATATATATATATATATATATATATATATATATATATATATATATATATATATATATATATATATATATATATATATATATATATATATATATATATATATATATATATATACACTGTATATATACTGTTTTGGAAAGTACCCGCACTCTGTCGTGGTCCAGTGGTGGGTGCTTGGTCAAGGGTTTAACATACAAAGTTCAGATTGGACCAGCACTCCACTTGTATTTTAAAATAATTTTATTTGGGGCCTTTATCAAGGTCCAATGAGTATCTGCACTCTAAGGCCAAAATGTATAAATGGGTGCATGGTTGAAATATGTATATATCAAAGGGTCCTAATGAGGACCGAAGCGTTGGATTATGATATGATATAAATAAAGAAATGAACAATTTTTACATGGGTGTGCCGGTTCAGTGATATTCGTGAGTATATATATATATATATATATATATATATATATATATATTTATAATACACAAAAGCTATGAATATCATCAGTTATAAACGGTCATTTCTGTCACATGAATCACTGAAATGTGTGTTTTATAATAAATAAAGTACCCCCAGTTGTAAAATATGAGGATATTAGAAGTTACCGAGGAGTTTCATGACCATATAAAAATACGAGGCCGAAGGTCATGGAACTCCGATATAATATCCTTATATTTTACAAGAGGGGGTACTTTATTCACTATATATATATATATATATATATATATATATATATATATATATATATATATATAGCCGAATCCTTGTGAATCTGAATTTGAATATGTAAATTAGGGACAGGTATGGAAATCACAGGAATTTTCATCACAAAAGAAGAATTTTTTCCACGTTTTTCCATCCTTGCCCCTAATTTGCAAATGCAAATTTGGATTTGGTTCGATATTCGGGTGAATCTTTCAGCAAGGATTTGGCCGTATCCCAAATAGTGGATTCGGTGCATCCCTAATATATATATATATATATATATATATATATATATATATATATATATATATATATATATATATATATATATATATATATATATATATATATATATAATTCTCAGTGGCACCAGAATGAACCTATCCCTGAATGTGGAACAGGATGTGGCTGTACATAAAAGCAATAACCTCTGTAAACAGACAGCAAGGCCGACCAATAAACTGACAGATTATTGTTTTGTATTATGTCTCTAAAGTATGTTAAACTTATAGGCATGACAACCGGGGTATATAAAACAGTTCATAAACCACAAACTAATCTTGTTCATTGGTTAGTATGCTTGATGGTTAATGTCACACATTATATGGCAGAACATTGTTGTTTTATCCGCAGGGGAATTCCAATAGCACATGGCACTGACAGGAGGATGTCTAGTCTATCAGTGCTGCTGGAACACGGGATGGATAGAAGCGGATTAGCATTTTCCTCACATGAATGCCACGTGTGAACTGAGCCAAACAGTTTTTTTCGCCTTGATATGATGAGGACTGGAAGAGCAGCCGACCAAAGTCTATCTGTGTATGACCAACTTTTCTATTTGTTGTGCTGTTATTCCTATCAAGGAACTGCAAAATGTATAACCTGTCTGTTCTAAGGGAGTGGTCTTACATCAGTGGAGGTATTATCAGCAGGACAAAAATGGAATTCTCTAAAGCAGGGACATGTAGCCTGTACAGAGAGATGTATGCATGCATCATAACATAGAGCTAACCTATGTTACCACAGTCACTAGCCAAACATATATTCTACACATCTGAGGGACCATATTGATTTTGTCACACAAAGAATCCTATGGAGCAATTGGGCAGGCTAAAGACTTTTGTGGTATTCCTTGTAGTAAGCCTGAATCTGCAGGAAAAAAAATAGTATATAGTTCTTTCAGCCTGTACAACAAATGGAAAAAGGGTATCCAAAAACCAAGCTCCCCTGGGAACTAAACTTCTGCCTCACATACACTGCATATATTATTCCATTCTATATTTGCACCACACTTATGCCATTTGTGCATCATGATAAGCAGCAATTTAACTATATGTATATGTGTGAGGATTACTCACCTTGCACATCCTAGCAAGCTAAGGAGGGGTGAAATGTCGGTGAGTTTTTCAGTAACAAAAAGAATACATCACTTAAACACACCAGCAAAGTGTAGGAAAAAAAAGTCCTGCAAGTTGCTAGGAGCATGTATGGGAGCAAGACAGTTCCTCTTGTGAATAGTGGCAGAAGTGCCACAAATCACATCCAAATTAGGGCTTTACACTTGTGTTTGTCAATGAGCCCTAATGAATGAAGAAAATGTGGCTGGTTATATTACACTGTCAAATTCCATCCAGTGATTTAGCCATTTTCCTTTGCACAGATTTACCATCTATAAAAGATCCTGCAACCATGGCAATACATTAGCATTAGTCTAATACATTAGCATGTCTTGGATCCCACTTGTCCCAGTGCAGCTGTTTATCAGCAGAATCCCCCATCCCCTACCAACCAAGAACCAACTTGACATTTTTATTTCTGCCCTCCTGCATAAGGGGGCCGCTCGTTGGTGTATTGTGTTAATTCTAGAAAATTCCTACTGTACACAGGGCAAACTGTTATAATTATAATTCCTGTAAGCCCCTTATAAATAGTCGATTTCAGGCCCATGTGCCACAAAGAACAATAACAGTTTTTCAAGGCCCCGGGTTTGCCAGTATACACCATGTGCCCCTGATATCAGCCCTGATGATCTCATTAGTAAATATTCAAATACAGACATGATTAAAGAGTGGGAAAAGCCCCATTATACAGCATTTTTGGCAGAAATTGGCATTCTTTGGCTAACTAATGACTCCTAGAACTAGCAAATCTAGTTGGGAACAGCTGGGAGTTGTAATGCCACAGTGAAAATAGACACCACTATAAACTTACTGTAATGTACATTACATTAAATACAGTAGATACACACATATACTAAAATCTGTATTTTACACACTAACACAAATATATATATATATATATATATATATATATATATATATATATATATATATATATATATATATATATATATATATAGTTAATTTGAATACAACAGTTTCATGTAAATGGTAAGAGTGATATATGCAGCACTGAGTGTTCCAGATCTAGAGACAAAGCAAACAATGGTACATGTCATTTTCCATTCATACACAAGAGCATGTGAAAGAAGTAGAAATGTATAGCACTAATATAGGTATATGTAGGATGCTCCAGTTGTGCAGTGGGGTCATTGTTTCATTCATATTACCGCATTGAGATGCCTTATTCATAGACAGGTATAGGTAGACAAAATACACACATAAGCGCTATTTTAGCGCTAGTAACAGCATTACCCGCAGAGCCCTTAAACCATTGATGATGTTATGTAGAGTAGAGCATGGAAATACCTCCATCCCCCTCCACCACAGACATCACACACGATCATGGGGAGCGACAATAACACAGATGGGAACATAGACGAGAAACAGCGCAGGTGGCACTTACTGCAGTGTGTGAAAGAAAGGACGTGTCCCATATCCACTGCCTTCGTGTGACACCCATACAGACACACAGAAACAAACACCCAGGCCCGCTATCATCTCATGTTGTTGTACAGCAGCTACACACACACACACACAGCCGCACAACTACATAGACACAATGGCAGGGGTAGCAACACAGAAGGGAGGAGGCAGAGAGACAAAGGAGAGGGGAGGGAGAGCGAAGGAGGGAGTGGCGGGGAGGGTGAGGGAGCGAGCACTCAGCACATGCAGCAGGAGTGGATTGACATTGTTTTGTCATTAAAAGCTTTGGAGCAATAGTTAGGGGGTAGCGAGACTGCAATGACAACAATCTGTCAGCAATCTTTTCCAATTCCACACTATATATATAGTTGCAGAGTGAGCTATGGGCGGCGCTGCATAATTGCTCATAGGAGTTGTCGGCGCATAATTTGTACTTGCGCGCTCCCGTGTCTCCTCGCACTTTGCACGTGTTTTATGCACATGGTTGCCAGTCAGTGCAGCCATCAGGGGGGAGAGTTGTAGGCGGCCCCAGGGTAAGGGTGGCATGGCCACGCCACACTTACTTGATTAGCTGGGCCCCCCATCTTTCTGAGAGCTGCTGACTTCAGGAAGGCATGGACATTTAAGGGGCCCTGGCCACCAATTTTCTTATAATGTGGGGGGGCCTTGGCCACCAATTTTTTTTCTCATGTTCTCATGTGGGGTCCTAGCCACCAATATTTTTTAATGGGGGGCCCTGGCCACAAATGTTTTTTTATGGGGGGCCCTGACCACCAATATCTTTTTATTAACATGTGGGAACCCTAGCCACCAATATTTTTTTTTCTTTACAGTGTGGTGGTGATGGCGGACCTGTACGTGGGGCTTGCGATGGGCGCAGCCCAGGGGCCCCAGGAAATGTTGTTGTATGGGGCCCTGCGATTTCTGATGGCAGTCCTGCTGCCAGGTGACAGTTTGGACACTAGCTGCCAGGTCCGGACTGAGAATTAAAATAGGCCCTGGCATTTTAGGTACACAAAGGCCCAATCAGTCCACATAGAGGCCCAAACATCTCCCACCAGCCCACTTAATACTGACTTTGTATGGGACCTTATAGCCAGGGGTGCTTCGCCAATGAGGCAAGTTGAGGCTGTCGCCTCAGATGGCAGTGCCCCACTAGGTACCAGGGGCAGCAAAAATGCTGCTCCTCGTACTTTAAGAGTGAATTTCTGGGGGAGGGGGGGCAGCAGCAACTGCTGCTGCCTCAGGCGGCAGATGGACCAGGATCGCCCCTGCTTATAGCAGCACCTCTGTCATTTGCCAGAACCCACAGGTTGCCAGTCCGTGCCTGCTAGCTGCCGACGTGTTGAACCCGTTATCTGCTGCGGGCCGACCACTAACATTCATTAGAAACATTCAACATTTTCAATAGAAAAAATGGATTGAAAAATCATAGTCTTAACCCCAATTGGGGACCGCGGAGAAAGTATTTGTTATTTTGGCCTGTTGAGAAAAAGGGCTGATCTTGTGTTCATGCAGACAGCCCTAGATGGATCATGGGAGTGATCTGTGTATCATTCTGGAGCCCAGTCCCTCCCTATAACAGTGGAGACAGAGTTATTGGGCCCAGTTGGCTGTTCTCCAAGTCCATCTAAAAACCATTTGTCAAGTGCAATATCTTTGGCAGACTGGGCCCCCCACATGATCAGTATCCCTCACAGGATTGCTGCCTGCCACTAATTGCTGCTCTGCCAAGTCAAAGTATAGTTAGAGGACTTAGTATTAGTAACACAGATGTGGTAATGTTTTGTGGTTGATTTTTTGGTGATTGATTATTTGGTGTTTCTTAGTACATATTATTACTAATACCAGAGGTAATGGCAGATGGAATATGTAAGGTTCTTCTCTGCTGTCTGAAATATGTCAGCAGAGAAAACAACCCATATGCAGTCAGCATTGCTCAGGTAATCAATTCTTTTAAGACAATGGGAAAAATAACTGATTCACTAATGCTCTGTAGATGGAGGCAAAGTGCTTTAGTGTCCATAATAAAGGTTTCCCTATTCCTGGGACTTCTGAGCCATCTAGCTAATGGCTTTGTTTAATATTGCAGAGATAGCTCAGCTTGTGGAGTTATGGGCCTCTTTGTAAGGGCAGAGACACACGCACAGATTAAGGGAGATTAGTCGCTCAGCGACAAATCTCCTCTTCTTCGGGGCGACTAATCTCCGCAAACTGCCTTCCCAC
Organism: Xenopus laevis; assembly: GCF_017654675.1. NCBI lineage: Eukaryota > Metazoa > Chordata > Amphibia > Anura > Pipidae > Xenopus > Xenopus laevis. Next base: position 62,571,857 of record NC_054385.1, on the reverse strand, counting down.
TGGCTAGAATGTAAATCGCCGGCGGGATGGCACTTGGAGCGTTTCACTTTCCAAAGTTGCTCGAAGTGGCAACTTTGAGAAAACAAAGCGCTCTGAGTGCCATCCAGCCGGCAATTTACATTCTAACCGGCAGGGGAGGCAGTTTGTCGAGATTAGTCGCCCCGAAGAAGCGAAACTGAGCGTGGGTCTCTGCCCTAAGGATCCAGTAGCTTAACATGTTTTTATTCTATAAACAATGGTGACAAAAGCAGGTAATCTATTAATTTAATGGATACCTTTAATAACTTTCCTTGATGTTTATTCAGCAATGTGGACAGCTGCCAGGTCCTGGTAAAAAATTGATATCCTAGGTAAGAGTTTGATATACAGTAGAACCCCCATTTTATGTTTTTCAGGGGGCCAGAAAAAAATTGTGTAAAATTCAGGAAAATATAAAATCAGGGAAATGTATTATGCATAATATATAGGTGGGACCACAAAACATCAATGTAAAATGAGGGAAAACTTAAAATCAGGGGATGTAAAATGGGGGTTCTACTGTTTTTATTTATATTTGATTAGCTTGCTGCTTATGCTCTCCATGGGTTATGTTAAATAGGTGTATTTACTTTTAGTCATTCTGAAAAACAGCACGAATGTCCTGAAACAGAGCAAGTCCCCTGAAACCGGTGAGCCACAAAGAACATTTAACAAAAAAATACACCCAAAATGACTCTAGACACGTACATGCACACACATGCAACTGTGAACACAGCAATTTTTGGGTAGTTATAAGAGAAATTTTGTGGCAGGCACAGATTTGCAGCAAAATAACGCATTTCAAGATTGGCGAATATTTTTGCAAAACCACTGCAAACATTTTAGCTGCAATAAAACATGGCAAGTATTCTGTGCAGAAATAATTGCGAAAAATTTGCTATGAAAAACAGCTCATTAACTTCAATGCTTTGCAAATTTTTGCAAAGATTACTGTGGTTTTGCTGATTTTTCGGGAAAGAGAAACAGGATAGATTCACTCATCACTATTCTGAGGTAATTGGTTTTGATTCTACCCAATAATTATATTAGTTTACAAATTAACCACAGGACAAAGCTAATATAGGCTTGGCAGTGGCCTCTGCCACTTATACTGACACACCAGTGACTTAAGCAAGTACATCACCCTGAGTAAAACACTAAAATAGATACACATTTTAGTCAAATAATTGTATACTTCCTCACAATTTTTATAACATCATTTAATTTTTAACCAAGCTTTACAGCCAATGTATTATTTTCTCTGGCATTTGAGGTTCAGGTTCAATTTATTTTTTGTATTTTAGAAGTTCAGTAGTTTTGTTTGCTGTGCCACCAGTAACAGAACTATAGCTCCATGGGCCATGGTGAAATATTTCCTGCACCCACACTTGTACCCACCATCCTCCTTACCTGATTGGGTGCCACTGTATCATCAGCAGGCCTCAGCCCCCAATAGTTACACCACTGTGTGCAACTCTACCTCTCTCAAGACATGCAGTGATGCATTGCTTAGTATTGCTCCTTTGCAGTGCTGCTGTCCTATGTTTCACTCCAGCAAAGGCACTATATGCAGGGGAACAGGACTGTGCTCCAGGCCCCCTCAGTAGATATTTTTTGGCAGGGGGGCCCAACACTACCAAGTTACGCCACTGGTCAGCTCTGTATGAATAAAAGTTTAATAATATTGCCTTGAGACAACAAGGGTAATTTATAATGGATAGGATGTCAAAGTGCAAAAAATAGGATTCCTAAGTGCAAAAAAGATGTCATCCACCATATTGTCTGTGCTTGCACACTTATAGCTAGCTTTACCATAATGTACCATGTTTTTCACAAGACTGGGCCAGTGGGACACCTGGAAAAAAACCAAGGCTCAGCCGCCCAAGTTGACATGATGTGACACGTGCAAGGGGGGTCGATGGCACGAGGAAGGCCCCATTGGTTGCAAGGAGGTCCCTTGCTGTTGCCCTCAGTGGGCCCTCAGTGCTCCAGTCCGACGTTGAACCAGTTTTCTGTGCAAACCTCAGTTACAGTGGAATTCTTGGAAAAAATCCTCAATTGCAGTTAAAACTTTCTGCTGATATTTAGCAAATTACACACAGTTAAATAAACCATTATATCCATAATCCATGTCACAGAGCAGAATGAAAATAGTTCTTATACCAGAAAATAAATTAAAAAGTTACTATAAATTTCTGTTTAAAACAGCAGCATAACCTTGGATGTCTGCCCCACCCGCTGCACAAAATTTCAGTTCACCTGTGTCCAGTCACCCGCAACCACCGCCGATGGCCCTCTCCAGGTATGCTTCCTCTATAGTTATGCCACTGGTAAAAAAAAATACTATACAGTGTACTTGTGTTTTAAATTTTTGGTCAGCAGTCACCAGTACTTATACTGACACAGTAGTGTCCGAAATCATTATTTTTTATTGCAAGCAATTTTATGATAATTATTTCAAGCTGCTTTTAGGTTATGTAAATACAAGCTTGTAGCTTACATTGTGTTTGCAGCTGACACTCATAGAGAATATGTTTTAAATGGGCAATGTACCTGACATGCAGTTAAAAAAAATCCCGTGTATCACATATAACTATGTTATACAATGTAGAATTATTTATTGTCTGTTCAAATCTACTCTCACAATTCAAGCAAACATATTGCTAAGCAGATATAAATATCAGTGCTCATGACAGCTTTTTTTTAATTTGCTAATTCTGTAAATGTGTGAAAGTAGATGACCTAGTGCAACTTCTGTTATTTCTCCATTGTGGTCTTACAGCAGAACTATTGCACCAAAATAATGGTGCTAATACTAAAATGGCTTTTAAGCTGTGAGGAACTGTTAAGTGTTAATTCTTTATAACAGCACTATAACAGCAAAGTCTCTGGTGTCTGCCACTTACACAGATGACTCCCCTTTGCCTTTTTCCTTGTTCTCATCACATCTGATCCACTATGTTAAAATCTCATCATTGTCAACTAGAAAACAGAATATCATATATACCTCTGACTGGTGCTGAATTGCAATAGAGCAGGTTTACATAGCAACCAATCAGCAATCAGTTTTGATCAATGTTCTGCAAGTTTAGAAAATGAAAGGTGATATCTGCTGATTCATATGGGCAACTGCACTGTTTTAGCTGGGACAAATGTGAGGCGCACCCAAGACACATCCCCCTTTATTATACCCCCCCCCCCCGCTACAGTGAGGTGATGGAGGATTGATGAGCAGGGTGATACAGACTATGGGTGGGAGTTTTGAAGAGCACAAGCAACAATGCAACATGACTAGCAGGGGATGCATTACATTGCTACTCTGGGAGGTCTAGGAAGGCCTACAAAACTTAATAGGGTAGGACTACCAGATTTCCCTTGTGCATTCTACACTTGATGATTTTGTAAATTGCACATTACAAAATTGTGACAAGGAATGTCTGTTTGATTTGACTACATACAAAGTAATTACAGTGAAACCTCAATTTTACATACATTGCTTTTAAGTGTCCTTGCCTTTTACATAATCTTTTGTGATCCCACCATCAAATGCATTTGCATTTATAATGCATTTCCCTGATTTTTTGTTTTTTTTTACTGAAATTCATAATATCTCTATCAGTGCAGAAGAAATCTGCCATACCAATGATCCTATTATGAAATGTTCAGAGATACTTTTGTTGTCACCATAAATGTTTAAAAAGTCATATTCAGCTCATGTCGGTTCAACTATCAGGGTCCATAGGAGTTTATAAAGAGGTCTTTGAGATAAATCTGGGTTGAATGCTTATTTTCTGCTACAGAACTATATGCTACAGAAACTATAGCAAGGTGTTTCATAGAACAATAAATGTATTTATTATGTTTCATTTATATGTTCTGCCATTAGGTTTACCCAGTTCTTCACAAAGACCAACAATGCCCATAGCAAGAAGACTTGATAATAGCTCTTACCAAATATTGGACCACAATGGATTGCACAAACCTGGTAAGTCTGGAAAATGCCAGGTTTACACAGTTAGTGATATTAATATTTTGTAGACGGAAGTGATCACGTTTTAAATTGGCTCTTTAGATGCATTTTGCTTGGTCAAGTGATTGTAACAATTAATAGAACTTTCCTTCCTTTTCCTTGTTAAAAACAATTTGTTTACTTAACTGATTTTAAAGGGTCTCTAAAGCATTTCTCTGTACAGGCTGTGAGACAGTAATTTTACTGCTTCTAGCATATTGGCTATTTTTGTCTGGTCAAGCCCACAATGATTCCAGTTAACACCCCAAAGCTTGGCCTCACTTAGATTTTATAAAACAAAAAAGATTAAAGATTCAGACGTTTTATTGTCTATACAACCATACACTTGTGACAGTGTATTGAAATGACTTCTCACCTAGGCTCCTCAAAGTGTAAAATAAGATAAAAACAAAAAAAGTATCATTACAATTTTAAAACATCTCAATAATAAAGTTCATGCCAATACTTCACAATAGTTATAAAAGGTTTTATTATGAGGTATTGGCCACTTAACAAAAGAAGACTAAAGCTAATCATAAATGTACTAATAACATTGTTTTGTACAATTTTTGCAACATGTATATTTGGTGTACAATCCCAAACAATATCTTTGTTCCATGGATGATAGTTTGTCAATCGGACATGTGGAAAATGTGGCCATAGCATAGATGTACCCTTGTATGGTAACAGTCAGTTTGGCTAGTGAATGGCCACCTTAAAACTAAAAGGGGAATCTGTTCAGTTTTTTTTTTCCCAGGAAACAAATCCTATAAAAGAAAACATTGCCTGTGCTATTTGGGCCTTTGTTGCAGATTATCTTCTTCTTGCTGACATCCTCATGAAAAGCCATAGCAAAACTAAGCAGGAAGTTACTAACGGTTAGTAACGGGCGCTTATGAAGTTATTCATGTAAAGCATATTGTTTTCAGTCAGCCAGCAGAAATCCAGATGCACTTAAGGGTGCAACTTCTGCTTCAGCAAAATATTTTGTTCTCTTTCTGTTTTTACCTCTCTGTCTGGAGAGTACAGCTTTGTAACATTAGGCATCAATGCAAAACACAGGATTTTCCTAGGCCATTCATGTTGTAAAACACAATACTGCACACAATAGATACTTTTTACAGAGAACTTAAAATGAGAAATGAGTTCATAAGTCCATCCATCATTATCTTTTTACATCTATTTAATACAGGTATGGTACCTGTTATCCAGAATGCTCGGGCCTGGGGTTTTCTGTAATTTGGATCTTCATACCTTAAATCGAATATCGAAAACTCAAATCAAATTCGATTGAATTCGACTAAACTCGATTCAAATTTTCTCTCTGAAAAAACTCGAATGTCAGGAAGGCTAATAACATGTCCAAATTGGTCACTGGATATCTCCCATTGACTTAGTCCGACCAATCCTTCGAAATTATCGTGCGGTCAGTGGGATTCGAACGATTGTACATCTGAATTTGAGAGTTTTGACCATTAAAAAAAAATCTGCCCCTTAAAGTTACCAGAAGCTGTCACCCCTGGTAACATGGTGCACATTTCCATGTGAGGCAAGGTTCTCAACCTTTACTCCAGTTAATGCTTTGAGGCATTTTGTATTTTTAGCTGTTTCTGAGATATTAGCAGTTTTAAACTGCCAATACCAGACATGTGGCTCAGCAGCTCTCTAAATAACAAAGCCTAGGGATAAGTTTTAGAGTTAAATGACAATACGGGAAGTGCATAGACAGTTAGGCTAGAGCATAAGACAGTTTGCTGTATAAATTAAACAATTGGACTTCTTCTTTACAGATCCTGTGCTTGGTGGCCCTACTGACCGTGATGACAGCCACTGTATATACATACTCCAGTAGTTCTTAAGTAGTTTTCCACTACTTAGCCATTTTCCCACAAGTGCATGCTGAGGGGGCAGCAGTAACGTTCCATGACATCAGGAAATCTTTAGGTCATCGCTGGTAAGAAACTCATTACAGTTACGTTGCTCACAGTATATTTAAACTACGGTAATTAAAAGTATATAAAGGTCCGACAATGACTAAATATAGGTCAAATAAAGAATGGCAATTTAATATGTGGCTCTTTATGTTATTTCCTGTTGCTCCTGCTTGCTAGCATCTGGCATGGACTGTGGATTACTGCCTATATCAGTGATGTCAAAAGAATGGCCTTGCAGCTGTTGTGAGTTAGCAGCCCTCAGCTAGAATGCTGAAAGTTGCACTTCCCAACAGCTGGCAGGCCCATAAGATTTTAATCATAAGGCCATTGGAGCAAGCACTTTTTTCATTCTGTCAAATAGCAGTTTGAAACATGCATGAGTATATAATTTCTTTCCATGCCTTGACATGCCTAAATATCTTTGAAACTGACAGTCAAATGTCAATTATTTTCCCTGCCTATTTGGGCCTTGTACAAAGGAATGTATCTGTTAATGAAAATGTTTTATGCTCTGTATTTTCCATACCTGTGCGCTGCCATTTCTAGTTTTCTAGTTCCCATTTGTAGCCACAACTCTAATATCAGAGAACCTTGCAAGCATCCACACTTTCCAACAATAGTGAACTGGACACGGACAGCAGAAATCAAAAAGTTTTCTCTCTAGACAAGCCAGAATTTGCAATCAGGGTTAGAAACCCCTTACCAAAACTAAAAGCCCTATAATATACAATATAATTATATTACGCTATTTGTCTATTAGAGGAGAACTAAAGCTTAACTAAAGAAATATTATGTTTTCGGCTTCTGTACCAGCCCAAGGCAACCACAGCCATTTAGCTGGGAAGATCTGTGTCTCTTAAAATGTCCCAGTAGCTCCCCTTCTTCTTTTCTGATTCACTGCACATGCTCTATGCTCATGTCAGTTACTCAGTTTAGGGACTGACTCAAAATATACAATACGCTTAGAAATAAATCTCACAATATAAGGCTGATTAATAATTAATACAGATAATTACTACATGGCAGCACAGAGACCAGTTCAATTAGCATTAGAATTAAATAATTAGCCTTGTAGCATCCGCTTATATTACAGGCCAACCTCATTTTCTGCTTGATAATTTGCAATGACCCCTAAGCTTAGCTTCTCAACAGCTGCTCAGAGCCCACTGAGCATGTGAGTGTCACAGACACTTTCCAGATGGTGACCCCTGTGACAAGTTTGAAGTTCAGGATCATTACTGTTATAAAGAAGCTGAAACTTTAGGCTGGTGCAATAAGTTCAGTCTATAAAATATGAAATTGTTAACCATTCATTTTTAGGGTTTAGTTCTCCTTTAAACCGATACATATTTTGGAGCTAAAGGCTCACTATGGCCCACTCAGTTTACATTTGCTATCTGCCCCAGGCTGTGGGACAAAGTTGCTGACTTTTTAATGCAAGCTACCTGGACCTGCTGCCAACTGTTTTTCACTGGAGTGCCCTTACAGTTGTGTTCTGCTTCACCCAAGGTGTTAGAAGTGCTGTGGCACTAAGATAATATGTGACATATATGCTAGTTGATGAATGTCACTGATTTGTATGCAAGATGCCATTTATGACTGTGAATATGTTTCAACAGTTGGTATCCAATATGTCGAAGTACTGAGAGAAAGCAAACAGAGCAGAGCTAGCTGCTAAATTCCTTTTATTGGACACAACATGTTTCGGGCGGGTGCCCTTTATCAAGTGTACAAATGGTCAGTGTTAACAAACATTTAAAGAGTGAAACAGGAAGTGAGGTCAAGTGACAAGATACGCATTAGCGGTAATTAGAAAGTCCTTGTATGCAAAATGTCCTTAATTTATTCAGTCCAACGTGTAACATTTTCTGGAAGCAATTCAAAAAAAGTCTCTTCACATAAATGTTAAATAATAGAGAAAAATTTTTTTGAAAAAAGGAAAAATAAAATAAAAATACTCAAGGAACTGCCCATTTCTGGGCCTACCACAAACATATCCTGATAAATTGCTCAGTAATTATGGAAGGAAAAAGATATGCCCATAACTCTTACCAATAGCCGTACATATAATGTAAATCTCAAGGGCTCAGAAATCAGTTATCTGAAAAAGAAGCAAATAAGGCATCAATAACAAGAAACAGTAACGAAAACCTTGTTTAACTGTACAAGTAAGCGCAACATTGTAACAGTGTCAAAGGAAGCATTTCACACTCCAGCTGTCATTCATGCCTTTAGGGTACATTGTATCTAACTTCTTGATCCAATATGCTTCCCTCTGTAATATTCTCTTTTTGGGGTTCCCCCCTCGCTGTGGGGAGTTGATCACCTCTAAAATAGCCCATCTTAATTGTGACTGATTATGATTAGCTTCCTTAAAGTGCCTAGACACTGTAGTGTCCGTGGCTGTCCCTTTCTTGTAATTACGTATGTTACCTTTGTGCTCTTTAATTCGAGTCTTCACGGGTCTTATAGTCTGGCCAATGTAGGCCAGTCCACACGGGCATTTTAGAAGGTAAATCACGTTATTTGTATCGCAAGTGGCATAGTGTTTTATTTTCACTGGTGTGCCGTTAGCAGGATGTCTCAGAGTATCCCCTTTGATGATGGAGGATGCCTTATTTGCATTTTGCATACAAGGACTTTCTAATTACCGCTAATGCGTATCTTGTCACTTGACCTCACTTCCTGTTTCACTCTTTAAATGTTTGTTAACACTGACCATTTGTACACTTGATAAAGGGCACCCGCCCGAAACATGTTGTGTCCAATAAAAGGAATTTAGCAGCTAGCTCTGCTCTGTTTGCTTTCTCTCAGTACTTCGACATATTGGATATAAGGCTAGCACCTGGAGCGGGGGTGTTCAACTGAGATTGAGAGCAGGAAACCACCTTTCCCCAGTCGCATATTCTTTTCTATGTTTCAACAGTTGGTAGTAGTGGCTCCAGTTTAAAATCAGTCAAATAATGGCAACTGTGCACCCTAGCAGTACAAGATATTTGGGGGTGCAAGTTCACTGGTGGCCTGCAGCACTTTGACTATAATCCCACAGGAGGCCCATGGCACTGTAATTTAAAGCTGCCTACATGTGGAGGGGGGTAAAGGGGGTGGTCTAATGCAAATTGTTGGGGTCAATAAATATCTAGTTACAACACTGTATGTTAGGGGAAACACTGGCATAAAAAATATCTCTGTAAAAATGTCTGAGAACATTTAAGTTAAATATGTACTGACTATAGCTGATATTTGGGTTATACCATAAGGAGGAGTTGGGAGGAAGAGAAGAAGAGCTGTTACTCTACTGACTCTTTTTTGGGTGAGAATGTTCACAAACATACAATGTTTATTGTTTTAGACAAAAGCAACCAATGTTCATTTAACCATAGTAAAGGAATACAGAAGGAATAATGCAGTCAAGATAAAATGTATAAAAACTTAGACTTTGCTAAAGCATTTGATACAGTGCCGCACAAAAGGTTACTGGTTAAATTAAGGAATGTTGGCCTGGAACATAGTATTTGTACCTGGATAGAGAACTGGCTAAAAGATAGACTGGTGGTAAATGGAACGTTTTCTAATTGGACCAGTGTTGTTAGTGGAGTACCGCAGGGCTCTGTACTAGGTCCCTTGCTTTTCAACTTGTTTATTAATGACCTGTTGGTGGGCATTGAAAGTACTGTTTCTATTTTTTGCAGATGATACTAAATTGTGCAGAACTATAGGTTCCATGCAGGATGCTGCCACTTTGCAGAGTGATTTGTCTAACCTGGAAAATTGGGCAGCAAACTGGGAAAATGAGGTTCAATGTTGATAAATGCAAGGTTATGCACTTTGGCAAAAATAATATAAATGCAAGTTATACACTAAATGGCAGTGTGTTGGGAGTTTCCTTAAATGAGAAGGATCTAGGGGTCTTTGTAGATAACACGTTGTCTAATTCTGGGCAGTGTCATTCTGTGGCTACTAAAGCAAATAAAGTTCTGTCTTGCATAAAAACGGGCATTAACTCAAGGGATGAAAACATAATTATGCCTCTTTATAGGTCCCTGGTAAGGCCTCATCTGGAGTATGCAGTGCAGTTTTGGACTCCAGTCCTTAAGAGGGATATAAATGAGCTGGAGAGAGTGCAGAGACGTGCAACTAAATTGGTTAGAGGGACGGAAGACTTAAATTATGAGGGTAGACTGTCAAGGTTGGGGTTGTTTTCTCTGGAAAAAAGGCGCTTGCGAGGGGACATGATTACACTTTACAAGTACATTAGAGGACATTATAGACAAATGGCAGGGGACCTTTTTACCCATAAAGTGGATCACCGTACCAGAGGCCACCCCTTTAGACTAGAAGAAAAGAACTTTCATTTGAAGCAACGTAGGGGGTTCTTCACAGTCAGGACAGTGAGGTTGTGGAATGCACTGCCGGGTGATGTTGTGATGGCTGATTCAGTTAATGCCTTTAAGAATGGCTTGGATGATTTTTTGGACAGACATAATATCAAAGGCTATTCTGATACTAAGCTCTATAGTTAGTATAGGTATGGGTATATAGAATTTAATTAAAAGTAGGGATGGGTGTATGTATGGATGCTGGGTTTTCATTTGGAGGGGTTGAACTTGATGGACTTTGTCTTTTTTCAACTCAATTTAACTATGTAACTATGTAACTATGTAACTATGTAACTATGTAAGGCAATATACAATAATGTATACCGTATATTGGTTAGTTATTTCCCTCCCCCTACAGACATGTATGTGTAATCATTTAGTTTCCCTTCACCCTAACCACTATTTTAAGAAATATTAGAGGCATTTATGGTCAGTTACATTTTTTTTAGTTCTGCTCTGTTCTTTCTTTGGGGAAGTAAGATATTTTCTATTTCAGAAAAACATCAATGGTTTTAAAAAATAAATATTATTTGTGCCTTTTCAAGCTTGTGAACAAATGTGGAGCCAGACCTGAAAATTGGCAAATTTGTCCTAATGGTAGGAAGTAGAGAGGAGTAATATACCTCTGCCAGCTAAAATACCCCAGAGGAAAAATATATTATGAGCCATAGGCATAAGGGCGAGGTCAAACGTGAAGTTTTTATGTTGCTTTTTTTAAAAACACATGGTAAATACGCCAATGAAACCATACACGCATGATAATATGCATTTTTCAGCCTGTCATTTTTTTTCCCAACATGCATTTCAATTTTTTACGTTCCCCACATTTCTACTCTGAAGAATTTTTGTGAAAAAAACCCAAGCGGAAAAACAATTTACATGCAAAATGTAGCCGTACTGATCGTCAATACGCGATGTAATTACATCACCAGCAAACAACAGCAAAAAAAGTATATGCGCAATCCATCTCGTATTTCCAAACCTGCAGATCCCAAAAAGTTCAATAATTCCCTTGCATATTGGTGTTTTGTTGAAAACACACAAAATACTGGAATTGTGTGGCAGATGTTGCCACGCAATCGCCCCGTGGAATCGCTATAGCATATATTCCATTATTTTCAATAGGGCTTAATTTTGTGTGTATTTACGTTGGCTGCACCTTTTAAAAAACGCAGCATAAAACTGCCACGTGTGAACTCGTCCTAAAATGAATTATTTAATTTCAGGGTTATCCCTCTGCCCTTCATCTGATGCTGAAATACAACAAAATGATTTCCACATGTATGGCCACCTTTCTTTCACCTCTTCTGCTAATGCACCACATACTCACTAATCGTATGTCAGATTAAATTTCCGAATATGTGTGATCAACATGCCAAGATGGTTGGGCAGTATGGTCAAAATCGGCCAACTTATTGACCAGATCAAAATTTAGTAACATAGTAAGTTATGTTGAAAAAAGACTCACGTCCATCAAGTTTAAACTATTAACTCTATTTAAAGGAGAAGTCAACCTGTACGGGGGAAAAAACCCTCCCCCCTCACCTGTGTAGGCCCCCTCCCTCCTCCCCCTCGGCCTACCTGCCCCCCAGGCAAATGCCCCTAACTTGTTACTCACCCGTTGGCGCAGGTCCTCTGCTGCAGAATTCACGGGTGCCATCTTCTCCCGAGCGCTCTTCTTCCTGCTTTGCCCGGTGTTTTTTGGCGCATGCGCAGTACGAGGCATTTACCAGTAAAGATCTACTGCGCATGCGCCGAAAGTCACAAAGTTTCCGAGAAAAAAATGGAAAACTCAGTGACTTTCGGGCACACGCACAGTAGCTCAGTATCGGCAAATGCCTCCAACTGTGCATGCGCCCGAAAGTCACAAAGTTTTCAATCTTTTTTTCCAAACTTTGTGATGGAGCCCGTGAACACCGCAGCAGAGGACCTGCACCAAGGGGTGAGTAACAAGTTAGGGACATTTGCCCGGATGGGCAGGTAGGCCTTATAAACAATGCTTAGTGATGTCATTGGTTATAATCAGAGCTTAGTTATGTCATTTCTGTCACATGACTCACTGAAACTTGTGTATTATAAAAAATAAAGTACCCCCTGTTGCAAAATATGAGGATATTAGAAGTCACCTCTAAGTTTCATGACCTGTATAAAAGCACTCGCCCTTTCGCCTTGTGCTTTTATATGGTCATGCAACTCCTTGTTAACTTATAATAATAATAATAATATATTCCTATATTTTACAATGGGGGGTACTTTATTCACTATATATTAAAAAGCATCAGGGTGTATTTATGTTATAATAGTTTATTATTTATCAGTGTCTCCATGACAGGTATTTTACAATATTGCTAGGTTCCAGTATAGTGATATAAAGAATTATGTAGTGCCTAGAGACAAATAAACAATTCCAATGCCAGGCTAAAACTATATAATCGGCTAAGACTCATAAAAGACTTTCTTCAGCAGAAACACATGTTGGTGCTCTCATGCAGAGGTAAACGCTCTTTCATGCTTAACATTGTTCCAGGGACAACAAATGATCTTCCCTTATTAGCATAGTTTTACAAATGGCTTTCCATTCAAATGAATGGTATATTATGTTACACAGGAACCCATTTGGGAAAGCCATAGCAAGCATTGAGTGATCCCTGTCTGATATGCCAGCATTGCTATAGGCATTGGTGAATGCCATTCATTTGATAAAGAAAGCAATGTCAGTTGGGGAAGCATGTCAGGACGGACGCGGTTATCTTTGAGAGCACCCCAGCAGGAAGATGGTGGAGAGAGACAAGAAATATATATTGGTTCAGGATTAGATTTCACAATATGTTAATATAAAGTGTAAACTTATTGGTGTGAGACATGATCTGGACAGAGCTAATACCCTCCTAAAACCATAGCTTTGTCTTTTATTATATTATATATATATATTTATATATATTATAGATAAAAATCTATTTGCTGTCCATGTGATTTCTATCTTAGTGGATGGGCAGCAAATTACCCAGTTATTCCTCCATTGACCTCATTGGTAATTCCTAGACCCCGCTGGTGTGCTTGCAATTTAGGCGATTATTGCTCACAAACGCTCACTGCCCAAAGATCATTGCCCTAAATAGTTAAAGAGCAAGTCAACCCCAAAATAAAAATGTCCTTTATAAAAGAAAACATATTTAAAACATTATTTAAAATATTTATATATTGTGAAAACTATTGCTATTAAAAAGCAGCATTTGCTAAACTCCTGGTTGTTACTTTTTAAACAATGTTGCAAAAGTCTTAGTTCCCCAGCAAAGACAGGTCTCTTAATCCGCTGCCTTGTCTTGGGGCAGAGACACACGTGGAGATTTGGGGAGATTTAGTTGCCCAGTGACAAATCGCCTCTTCTTCGGGTGACTAATCTCCTCGAGCTGCCTTCCCACCGGCTACAATCTAAATCACTGGCGGGATGGCACTTGGAGCTAGAGTCCTGCGGCGGGTCAGGTACCCGCAAAAACCTGAAGTTCTGGGTATAGATGTGGGTCGGCGGTTCTGTGGGTTTGCAGGTTGCAGGTATGGGGCGGGTACGGGTCCCAAAAAATGGAAGTCGTCCGAACTTTCTTTACAAATAATTTAAAATACATAAAACATTTGTAATGAATGTATATCGCAAAGTTGCTTAGAATTATGTTTTCATTTATTTGTGACATTTTTATTTTTGGGTTGACTTGCCAAGAACAAATGTACATATATTTGGTCAGTCTCCACCATCAAATAGTTTTTTTTTTTTGTGTAGCTCACTGCATGTGCTTACTGATATCAATTAAAAATACATTTGCTGTACAGTATCTTGTGTAAACCAGACTTCCTCTTTACTGCACAAGGCATGTGAAAACTTCTGCTCTTCTGTAGGATGTTATTGTAAACGTTTTCGTGTATTTATTTCCTAAGATCAGTTCATTTTGTGAGAAAAAAAAATCTTTATCTATACAGGCCAAAATATAGAATTCTTTACACGCATACCAAGCTTCAAATCTGAAGATGATGCTGAATAATAAAGACTCCCATGATTTCGCCTTCCGAAGGAATTCTGGGAGTTGTAGTTTACAAGCAACGGAAGGACCGCAGTTCCTGATTTTTTATTCTTTGTAGAAGTAAAGTAACTCTCACTGTCCCATAAACATCACACCTATTTCCACTCACGAGCATATTCCTGAGAGCGGTTAAGGCAGAACTACCTAGCCATACTTCTAGCATTTACCCCACCCTTTGTCTGTATAAACGTAGCCAATCCCCCTCCGCCCCCCGGGCAGTGTATGCCGTTGTGTCTGTGGGGGAGGGGAGCAGACAGCGCTCCCGTGTAGAGGTGACATCACCAGAAAGGTGGGTCGCCCTTTTAAGATGGGCTGTGGCCTGTTGCCTCTTTAAGAGAAGGCTGTCCCCTGAACAGAGGAAGTGATTGAATGTAACAGAGAGGGAAGAAAGAGAGGAATATAGCGAAAGGAGAGCCAGAGAAAGACAGACAAAAGTAAGAAGGGAGGCAGTGAAAGAGGAGTAAGAGAAGAGAGACAGGTTAGGGCAGGGAGTTGGGGAGCAGCAGGACAAGGGGAGCAGTGGCATAGAGTTGAGCCGGGCACCTCTGAGGCCAAGCATGCTGGAGTAGCAGGGAATTCACAGGAAGGGTGGGGTGAGGAAGAGGGTTATAGGAGAGGTATTGGGAAAGACAAGATTAAGGGGAATTGCTGGAGGTGAGGGGCACATTCCTTCCTGCAGGAGGCTCAGACTCTCGTCGCAGCATGAGGTGAGTGGGTCACCAGGCATGTGTCATGTTGTGTCTTGTAACACTATGCTCTGTCAAGTCCTGTCTTGTATACAGTACATCTCTGTGCCCCTGTTGCTTTGTGTGATGTGCCTGGAGGGTGGTGCAATTTCATGGCATTGTATACAATTTTTACCTGCTGATGTGATGGCTGGGTTGTTGGCTGTGTTTTAGGTGTGGTGTGTGTCATATAGTTCCCTCTGGTGTGTTCTGCTGCTGTGCTATTCGCATTTCCTACATGATATTCTACAGCACTGAGCTAAGTGTCCCTGCATACCATGAGCCGTCACATTTATCAGAGTCCTTATCAGTTCTCCATGTGTCATAGTGACTCACTGCATCCTGATGTCTGGAAGGCCTTTGTCTCGGGTTTCTGCTTCTCTGTATATCATCTACATACAATATACAGAAACCTCTAGCAGGGTTGTAGCCTGTAGGTCAAGGGACCTAGAACCAATAATATGTTCTACTTGATTGCCTGTTGTCTATATGAGTGGAATGCTGATATGTGTCATATAAAAAATAACTGCAAATAATAACATAGCAACATAGTAAGTTAGGTTGAAAAAAAGACACACGTCCATCAAGTTCAACCTTTTGACTTTTTATAACCTGCCTAACTGCCAAGTTAATCCAGAGGAAGGCAAAAAAAAAACCCATCTGAAGCCTCTCCAATTTGCCTCAGAAACGATACCGCAGATTTACACAGTGAGTGAATGTAATCAAATGGCAACATACCAAATGGTGCACCATAAAACATTAACCCCTCCCTCCCATGTGGCACTTCTCAGGGGAGTGTTATACTCCAGTAGCAGACTCGGCATAGACTGGAGGTCTATAGAAATGAAAACTGGATGCATTTAGCGAATGAGCTGTGACCTCAAGGCCTGATTGTATTGCTGTAGTTCCCATTAACCTATTGTTCTTATTAACAAAGAGAATGTGCATTCACTGGTTTGATTTTCTTTTCATCTGAGCTCATGTGTCTATCAGTGCTTGGGGAACTACAACTTCCAGCATCCCCCACTGACCAAGCGCCTGATATGTATATGCTAGCATAGGCCACAATTGCAGGCCTGTAGTTGGACAGCTCTGCTGTATTCTTACTACTGGGTATACATTCTTTCAGATTCAAACGTTGGCTATAGTATGGTGCTGCACATTTCATTTGGCTGAACTCGTGCTGTTACTCTGGTTCTACTGGAAGTTTCAAATTATACTCTCAGGGCTTAAATTCAACTTCAGTTGAATTCAGCGAATGTGAGCGCTACTGTGCAATCTGAGCACTCGCATCCTGTTTACAATACAGGCACTTGGGCTTACTTTAATCAAGCATAAGTATTAGTGTGACCAAGCCCTAAAGTTGCCTGCGGGTGGGAGAAAATTTGGGATATACAATTGATAATCCAGAACGTCGGATTATGCCTTTCTGGTCACCAAGTAATGCGAAGGATTCACAGATTTCCATAATTAGTTACCTTCATTTCTGTGTTTGAATTTCAACTTGAATGCAATTGAACTAGTGTTTATTCCGCCAAAGGGACAATTGCAGAGAATTACAGTAATACAAATACAGAATTAGTTTAGATTAAAATTAATGTTTAGTATGGTGTAGACAGCAGAATTTTCAATACAGTTTGCACTTTATTTTCTTTGTGGTCTTGGAATTTAAACTATTATCTAGGTGCTAGGAACACCACAATTAAATACAAGATGAAACTGAACAATAAGGAATGCAAATAAGAAAAAAACATTAAAACTGAAACTGTACAGACAATTTGTGCTTTGATTGTTGGGGTCACTGACTTTGACAACCAGAAAGGATTTTCATTTGCAGTCTTGAAAGAGGCAGAATGTTAAGTGAATTTTCATATCTGGTGTTTTGTCGTCTGTGTAAAATTGTGGATGGTGGGTGACAAATTGCCTGAAAATGTACTTCCATTGGGGCCCCTGCAATAATGCATTGGCATTTCCTGGTGTTTTTACCGAAATAAGTCTAATAAAACACTACAACATAAATAAGACTTGATTAAAAGACCAATTAAATATCTACAATATACCAAAAGTTAAATTAATATGAAGGTGGGTTTACACTTTAAAGGTTACATAATGTATAATATTTTATAGAGCAGCCTATTCTAAGCAGCTTTTCACCATTTTTTGTATGCTTTTTCAGTTCATGTTAGGTGCTGCCTATTTCCATCTTGAAGCTAAGAAAGCTATTACATTGTAAGGGTCTCATACCCTTGCAACAAAAAACACATGGCCTGTGAGGGTTCAGTTTTATTGGCACTTTTGTTTTTGTATTCTTTATTTTTATGCCCTTTACACATTTTTCATGTTCTATTTGGTTGCTAAGGAACTGAAGCCCTAGCATGACACACAAAATTAAGCAAATTGTCCTACTATAATGCTATCTACATCACCTGGTCTAGTTCTAGGGACAATTCCCAAACTTTTTACACTTTGATTTGTGTCCGTATGTCATCCTCCCGCTTAGATTGTAAGCTCTATGAGGCAGGGACATATTTCATTTATTATTATCATGCTTGTCCTCCCTGTGTGTACTTCTCTAAGATTGTACAGCGCTGCATATTCATGCAGCACTTTATAAGTTATACAAACTTTTTTTCAAGTTAAAGCTGTTATACCCCCTGGTAATGTAGAAATCTCAATGATTCCACACATTATAACAATGTCTTTGCTGTTATAGTATATGTCTGATGCTTTTAGATGACCTATCTGATCCCCCATGTTCCTCAACAGGTTCAGAAAGGACAGTCAGGTTTAGGAACTTTAAGTAACAATTACTAACAAAAGCAGTCCTATCAGTGAAAAATTATCAACATGACTTATAGGTAACTTAAAGGGATGGCTCACCTTTAAGTTAAGTTTTAGGGTGTGTTAGAATAGTCAATTCTAAGAAACTTTTCAGCTGGTGTTTATTATTTATTTTTCATACTTTTTGAAATTTTTGCCGTCTTCTGACTCTCTCCAACTTTCAGCAGGGCTCATTGACCCCATCTAAAAATCAAAAATTCTGTAAGGCTACAAATGTATTGTTATTGCTACTTTTTGCCACTCATCTTTCTAATCAGACCCTCTCCTATTCATATTCCAGTCCCTTATTCGAATCAATGGATGGTTGCTAGGGTAATATGGACCATAGCAACTAGATTTCTGAAGCTACAAACTGGAGAGCTTCAGAACAAAAAGCTAAATAACTCAAAAAACACAAAAAAAATTCTTAGAATATCACTCTACATGATATTAAACGTTATCTCAGAAGTGAACAACCCCTTTAAATATACATGAATAATTATTTAGTATAACTTTAAATCAATTCAGATTTTATTATGGCCCCCAAATCATACATTGTAAATGCTGCTATTTATGATAGATATGAAGCAATCATTTCACTGTAATATTGTTCCTATTATGGTAAAACTACCCAATTGTTGCCTGCATATTCTGTAACATTCAGAGTGACTTGGTTTCATTTCTTTGCGCAAGATTTGTTGGGGCCTGTAGAGGAACTGATGACACAACTGTCAGAATTTTAACAAAATCGCACACACTTCATTTATGGCAGATCACATTCACATCAGTATGTCATTTTTTTTATGGAGAAGCTTATTGTAAATGAGACATTAAATTTACCAGTGTGTTTTTTTATCAGTACTTCTGCTTACTCCATCTCAATTGTGCTTTCTGCGTCTGATCTCTCTCCCGGTTCTCACTTGTGGTATCTCCTGTCTGTCTCACACAGCCTTATAAGGGCAAAACCACAGCTAGTAGCAGGGGGAGCAAGGGGGAAATAGCGGCGGGTAAAATAGTATAGGTCTGTGTCAGTGCGTGTTTGTGCATGCTTCTGTATTTTTCTAAATAAACTGCAAAAAAAAGTACACTGATGGTTAGATACTGTCATGTATGCACCAGTAAAATTATTTAGTAATTTACTAATCATAGAATAAATTCAATTATATTCTGAGTTCAAACGGATAACATATATAGGTAAAAGTCAATTTGTACTGTTAACCCAGGTGCTGTAAAAATCTTAATTTAGTAAGGCAAACAAAATGTGCAAAAAAAGTTTTTACTTTTTCTTCATATGTTTATGTAAATACAACTGAAAGTCATATCTGTTTATCTAATAGCTAATGTAGCTGCGTTGTTTCACAGGTCAGAAATTCAGAGAATATAAACAGCTAGACAGATATCATCTTTTAGTAGCAGTTACTTTTACAAATAACTTAAACTGATTTCTTGCAGTTTTCTAAGAATGTTTCTTAGGGTAAGGCCACACTAAGCGATAGCGCGGCGATTTGACTCGCGGCGACTTTTCGCCGCGACTTTTAATCCGCAATCGCTGCCGAAACTTTGGCGCTGGCGTCTATGGGGAATCGCGCAAAATCGCCAGCGTAAAAACACACGCGGCGATCTTTTTTCTATTGTCGCTCAAAATCGCCTAGTGAGGCGATTTCGAGCGACAATAGAAAAAAGATCGTCGCGTGTGTTTTTACGCAGCGATTCCCCATAGACGCCAGCGCCAAAGTTTCGGCAGCGATTGCGGATTAAAAGTCGCGGCGAAAAGTCGCCGCGAGTCAAATCGCCGCGCTATCGCTTAGTGTGGCCTTACCCTTATCCACATTTATATTTCCTTGCTTTTAGCATACTGTACCTATTAAAGATTTGGGATCTATTATTCTGAATGCTTGGGACCTGGGGGTTTCCGGATAAGGGGTTCTTTTATAATATGGATCACCATACCTTAAGCAATTGGAGCACATTCACATGTTTTAGATATAAATGGAAAATTAAGAAAAGGGTCTACATTATGACAATAATAATTGGACCAATAATAGTTTAGTTTCAGTAACTGCGCATTACTGCAAGGCAACTACAGTATAATTATTTGTAGGTGTGTATGTATATAGAGAGCTAAGTTGTGGTTCAATCTTCACCATTTAGAAATTGGCATGTGTGTGATGAGTGCTCCATTTATTTTTGTGTGTGTGTATATGTGTTGATATATGTGTGTGTGTGTGTATATATATATATATATATATATATATATATATATATATATATATATAAAATAATCAGTGAAAATAAGTATATTTTATTTGGTAGAATAATGTAAAAGATGAGCATTGGGCTATTTAGCAATTGTGTCTCCTTTACCCTTTGTTTCTTGTAAAACTAGCTCAAATGTACACAGTTACACTGTATTATACAATGCCAGCTGCATTTTTATCCTTCACAATATTAAATTGCAACAATGGTTCCCTGTACTGAATACAGTACAGTTGTGGAGGTCTAGTGACAACACCTGCCAACTTACAGATTGTGACCCAAACTCTCACTGCCTATTTCAATATTCTAATTTATTTGTTCTTCCCACCTTTTTATCTCTTATGCTTTTAAACCACATGATCAGTGAGACACCGCTGGTCACAGCTCGTGCCAATGTCATGGTCTATGATGATTCCACTAAGAAATGGGTGGCAGCTGGAACTGGTGCCCAAGGACCCAGTCGTGTCCAGATCTTTTACAACCCTACAACGCAAACATACCGTGTGGTGGGGAGGAAGATGCAAGATCAACAGGTACACGGATTATGGGACATGGTTGCTGGGGTGGAAATGGTGGCACAGAAACTCTTTGCCTTTTTATTTTATAACGCATATTGGAATCGCTCCGATGCATTATATTTTTCATGATCTGTAACTGTCTTGTGTTGATTATTTACAATCATCTGCTGGGAACAATCCTCTCTTATTAACACAAGCTGCGTCTGCTATGGAAAGGTTAGGGGCCTATTCACAATTCACAGTATAATTTGGATTAAAGCTACACTTATTTATTAGAGTTCTAAGTATCTGCTTTATATATAAAACACCTATTAATAAAGGCACATTCATTTTCAGAAGATTCTTTGTTACACTACACTTCTTTGCTACACATTTTTTGGATTTCACACTGTTGTAAGCATGTATGTATTGTATTCTTACATTCAGAGTCCTATTTATTATGCTGTGTAAATTCTATCCCACATGGCCCACCTTATGCATTTCATACCCTCCGGTACTTAGTCATAGTACCGGAGGGTATGAAACCCGTAAGGTGGGCCATGTGGGGTCAGTATGTACCATGTTAAATTTGTAATAAAAACATTTTCATTTTAACATCTAATTGAGCCTTGGGACATATATCGTTGATATTTATTTTGCTACATTTACATTAAAATAAATGGCAAACTAATGAAAGTGTGTGATATTTTACACCATGCGAACGCCAGATTTTCTCCCATTATTTTACACTTCATCCGCCAGAAGTTATGACATTTTTACACTGTATTTTACAAAGTGATGCCTGGCGAATTATTCTATGTTCTTTACCCTGCATAATAAATCTCCCCCTCAGTGCAAACACTGACCTGCAAGCACTGAGTTACAGGCAGAGACTGCGACTATGAGTGAATTTTGGTAATGCTGAGCAGGAAGTAAGGCTTGTATAAACAAAAGTTTGCCCTCAGCTGCTGAAAGTTGGCACTTGCAGCACCATATGTCGACATGTTTCTGAAAACAAAAATGATTGAATATAAATTATATTAGCTGAAAGAATCAGTAGATGAAATAGACTGCACTCCTTGACTTGAGCTCAAATTTTCATTGAAATATAAAGGACTGCATTTGGTATTTCCAATGCTGTGTGGCATTTTTCATGTTCGAAAATAACTAAACTAAGCCGATTGCAAAAGTATTCATCTTAAGTATTTTGGTACACAGCTTTGCACAGTAACTGGTATTAATTTTGTTTCATGTTCTCCATGTTAGTCAGGTTAGTCAAATGATGTTTTTGCACCTACATTTTAAAATTGCCCAACACATTCTGAGTTGGATTAAGATCTGATAATTGCAGGACATTTATCTTTGTTTTTGAGCAACTCCAATGTTACTTTGGCCTTGCGTTTTGGGATTATTGTCCTGCTGCGACATGAACTTTCTACAGGTACCAAGAATCCATTATATAGATTATTTTTGCACAATTGTACCATTTTTTTTGCATAATATTTTTCAGTCCAGACCCTGCTGATAAAAAGAAGCCCATCATGATTCCACACCCTAAATGTGGGGGCTAAATAACTTTTTTATTTCTTTATTTTAACATTTTTTTCCCTAACATAACACAATGTCACATTATACAAAAATAAATCTTGAGTTTCAGTGCTTTCAAATATAGAGAACACAATGTTAGTGTAGGGTTTGTATTTCTGTAAAGCAGGAGAACTGGTCAAGGACTGAATCATTTTACAAAGCACTGTTTATAGATAAATCTGTTTGCAATGTATGGGGAATTTCTTAGCAGTGCAAGCATTATGAGGACTTGCCCTTCTATATTAAAATATACGAAGAGATATGGATGTGTGAGCCTAAAAGACTTAAAGGCTAAACCCCACTGTAGATTTTGTAAGATGGTGTCTGATCGATACATCTCATCCTACAATTCACAAATGCAGTTGCATGGGTCAAAATATAATGGAACTGATACAAAAATCTGATGTATAAACTACATGAAATATTTTCCATCTGATGCAACACGACTGTCAGATGGGAACGCAGCATGCAGCGTCTTCATCCAGCTAGATAAAATCTGATGGTGTCTGACCAACTTTTTTTTTTTTCCATTGAAATACACGGACTGACGGATGTTGACGTATGATTAAACTGCACTGTACAACTTTATCTGATCCAACATTACATTCTAGCTATAGGGGTATCAGATTTTGTAGGATCCAACAAATCTTGTAATGATCATGGGATGATCAGACAAAAATCTGATCAAAATCTCCCATGTAGTTTTACCCTAGAACGTCACTTAATTAACAAGATATTATGTGTGTGCTGTTCTGGAGTGGTGGGTATTGCTGCTCATGCGCACAGTATCCTATATCGCAAGGCAGCACACTGAGCTTGCTCTATGTCTAGGAGTATGAACCTCGAAAGGTAAATGAGGCATAAAGTATTTCTTGCCCTGAGAAGCCGTACAAAGTCTTTATAGCTCTTTAAAGCTATTTCACTATACTTTTATATTAGACATGCTAAATGAAAAGTTTTCAATAGGAAAGTGTATTGAACCCTTGCACAATGTAAGAACATATTTCTCTGGCATTTCCATGCTTAAATGTCCCCTTTATTTTGTGTTTTCATTTGATTTTCCAGTCAGCTTACAATGCAAGTCTGTTAGGGCAGTTTCATTCAATTTGGTGCAGCATTTTAGAATACAATAGCTATATCTGACCGCTTTGGCACTAGAAAGGCTCAGTAAATGTAGATTTGTGGGGAAATTTCATAATGCTGTTCAAATTCGTACTTTGGTATGAGAATGAATCACTGTACCCATACTATACTACTAGTATACTGAGCTTATCTGACCCTTGTTACAGGTTGTAATAAACTGCCCACTAGTGAAAGGTCTAAAGTACAATCAAGCCACACCAAACTTCCACCAATGGAGGGACAGCCGTCAGGTGTGGGGTCTGAACTTTGCCAGTAAAGAAGAAGCAGGGCAGTTTGCTGTAGGAATCACACAGGCCCTGGATGCATTGGAGACCGGTAAGATAGAAAAATATGAGAAATATAAAACAAATTACTATTAAAGGTCCATGATTTGTTCCTCACTAGGCTTAAATGGGTAGTATACTTCATTTTCAGCATGACTTCAATAATTAGGACTTGGTGTGAACATGCTTTTTGCCTGTTTTATTAAAAAAATCCTATTCCTACAGCTAAATATGGCTAAGGGAAATAGAAGCTACTTCATGTTTGGTCCTTGATAAATAGATAATTAGGTTGTCAGTGTACAGATAATCTACCTGCATAATGGATTTATGTTTATCTGTGCACTGAAAACCTATTTATCTACCTTTTCCCTTTTTTAGGGCAGAGACACATGCTGCTATTTCGCGAGATCAGTCGCTCATCGACATATCGCCTCTTCTTCGGGCGACTAATCTACCCTAAAAGCCTTCCCACCAGCTAGAATGTAAATCGCCAGTGGGATGGCACTTGGATCGCTTCGGCTTTTCGAAGTCGTCCGAAGTTTCCCTTAACACCCTTAACATACACTCTATCGAATAAGCAAAGCAGTCCAGGCTCCCTTCTTTAATGATGATGTGCAACTAAGTACTATTCTGTAAGGTTACTTATGTTCAGAGAAACTAGAATTAAGATCTCTTCCCCAACTGAACTGCTCACTGAAACAACAGCAAGAAATGCTACAAAACGGAATGCAGCCTTAGGACACACGTAAGCATTCAGTTGGCTGCCCACAAGATGATCTTTTGATTATCCTGTATCTGACATATGTTTGGCCAGAAATCAATATTTGGACCTAAGTGACTAATTGAGGTTGCATAGACTGAGTTGTCAGGTTTACAGCAGTGCAATGGCTAAATTCTTTCAAGAACTGCTATTTAAAGCAATGTTATACATATTTAAATAAATAGAGTAGTAAAATACAGAGTATTAAATCTTATTAGCATATGTTTAATATTCTAACAATTCTGCCTCTGCTCTGAATGCTCTCAGACACATATCTTTATATTTTGGTTCAGCTTTTCTCACTTTCTCAATAACAGGTTCCAGTACATGGATTCCTCAAAATGGCCCCAAAGTTGAAGAGCCAGAGCAGCCCAGAAGGTAAACTAAAACTGTTTTTGTTATTTTACAGATTCTGCTTTTTCTTCTTATGACCTGCCATTACCTGTAGCCATATGTCTTATGGGTAGATTGGGGCAAACTGGATAAATTGTGTTGCTTTGTTTGCAAGACCATGTAGCAGGGAAGCTGTTGTTGCTAGTGAATCTATCTAATTATGTTCTCCGTTGAATAGGTTTTAATCTGTTTGTATCAGTAGGATTTATATAATTCATGTAAAAAATATATGAATACCTCCATGATCAAAGGTATTATAAGATATAGATTGATAGTCCTCACTGAAAGAGATTTTCATTTTGTGGGAGTGGAGTGTAGGAGAGTGTATGGCATACTCATGAGTCACAGATATAAAGGAATACTTCTACCTTTTGTGCCAAAGAAGGATACATTTTTTCAAGGCTTATTGAAAAAGCCATTAATTAATACTATTGGGTAATATGTAAAATAAAGACCATTTAAAATGCAGCTCTATCACAAACTAGTGCTGCAAATGCAAACTAAGGGGCAAATTTACTAACCTCCGAAAATCACATCGCAACACTTCGCCAGGTGTAGATTCGCCAGGACAACGATAATTCACTTAAATCCGAAGTTGTGTCCAGGGCGCGAATTCTGGCGAAGTTGCGCTAGTGTTACTGCGGCAAGCGAAGCAAAGTGGCACTAGTGTTGCCTAATTTGCTTACGGCGGGAACTTAAAAGTTAAATGGATGTATATGTTGCAGCCAATACATTCAGTTTGGCATTTCAGCAGCTGTCTGGTTGCTAGGCTCCATTTTACCTTCGCTGCAAGGAAGTGGTTCAAATAATAGATTGGATTATACATAGGAGAGGGCCTAAATGAATAAATAAGTAACTTTAACAAAAATAAATTGTAGCCTTGCATAGAAATAGTTTTTGGAGGCAGTGGACCCAATTTTAAAGCTGAAAACTGATATGGTCACTACAAATATCTTTATCTACATTTCCTCTTTTTTTAGGATTCAACAGGAAATTGAGCAGAGGATTCAGAGCCCAGGTAGGAGAAAGAGGGGTTGTTGGCCTTTATAGCTTTTATGCTTCTCCTTTGGTTCAGGTCTCAGGGCAGAAACTTTATCTTGGCAAGATGTATCTCAGAAGTGGGGGATGTGTGGGTGTAAATGTTTAACAGAATGTTTGCTATATGCACATTAAAAAGCCAGTGTCTTAGATTTCATTATTGTTATACAAATCTAAATAATTGTTAATTGTAAACGATTAATATTCTATATAATGTCATAATCTGTTTGAAATGCTTGTCCTGCTGAGCGTATATTCTTCTCTTTACATTCTTACAGTTGCCCCAGTCATCCCAACTCCAACTCCTGCTCCTGCTGCTCCTCCTGCTCCTCCTGCACCACCTGGCCCACCTCCTCCCCCAGGACCACCCCCACCACCAGGGGGACCACCTGCTCCTCCAGCTCCCCCTGGAGGTGGTCCTCCACCCTCTGGAGGAGGTCCCCCACCCCCGCCGCCACTTCCATCTGGGGGTGGAGGAGGCTCAGGTGGAGTTTCTGGGGGGCTAGCAGCAGCCCTTGCTACAGCAAAATTGAGGAAAATGGCAAAGGTGAGAACCGAAGGTTGGACACTCATTCTATAGGAAATCTATAGATATGGACCAGTGGGATACCATAGGAAGCAAGAAATAATTGTCAAATAAAAAAATATATAATTGATTGGTTATGTCTAGGAAAAGATAACAATGTTTTTAAGCACCCTACTAGTTTTCCAAATTTTGTTTTTTAGCAGGATGATGCAGGGGGTGGATCCTCCCCAGTTGGTGGAGCACCTGCCAAGCCAGACATAAGTCGCACAAGTGGTGGGGCGGCAACAGGAGGGGGTGGTGGAGGAGGAGGATTTATGGAAGAGATGAATGCAAAACTGGCTCGCAGGTAACCTGGAAGCAGATTTAAAGGGATTTTGGCCTTAAAAACATTCACACTATCTTATAGCTCAGCAAACAATAATACAACACTTTGCCAAATAAAGTGTGGGGTGGTGTACAGGACTATTCTGTATACGACTATACTGCCACAAGTAGTGTAGACCCACCATTTCTACAGTAAATGGAACACAAACCAAAATGCAGTGTACAATCCTCACCACTTTACTATTACATTCAATAGTTCAATAGCTGACATTCAAAGTAGAAAATTGAACACAAAACCTCCTTATATTGAAGTATTGTAAGAGCATGTTTGCCTCTGGTGCGCCCAATATCACACTTTCTTGTAAGCAAGGAAATGAGCGTATTTAATATACATCTGGTTTTTATGGTGTGGTATCACAACTGTGGGCACATACTGAAACCTTATGGTATAAACACGGTTGTCTACTGTGCCATACAATACTGCTTTTTTTACTTTAGCTAGCTAGGACAGCATTCATTTTCCAGAAGTTACCACTGACTGATGGTAAGGATTGTGTGCGGCAGCTCAATTCAAAATGCCTGTATGTTGTGCTATTTATTTTATTTGTGGCTTCTATAAATAGAATGATGTTTTTACACCACAGGCTTGCTATGTTTTCATACTACACTGTCAAGGAAAATAAATGGAAGTTTAATTATCTAATTAAAATCTGTCAAAATTGGCTATAGACAAGCCTGTCCATGGATGGAGACAAACAGGGGAAACAGGTGGGCCATTGTGTAAGTTGTCTTCTACCTTCTCACAATTCCAGGAAGAAGATAACACAGCAAGGGGAGCGCCCACCACCCACCACAACCCAAGATGATAATGACATTCAGGGAGGACGAGGCCAAAGTGGTAAGTGATAAATGTGAATTAATTCCTGCTAGGTTCAGCACATTATATGGCCAGCTTCAGAAACTGGTGAGAAGTAACTTTCCAATAAAGGGACCTAACCATTCATCGGGGGGGGGGGGTTAACTTTTAACAATATTTGCAGTACACGGATTATTTTGTTGAACCCCCCTTCCCAATTCTGTATGGATAGAGCTACATTCAATGACCGAATTAAAATCAGTAAATAGCATTTGCACACAACACAACCAAAAATATTAGTTGTTCCTTACAAGGCCCAGACTGAGATTCAGATAGAGATAGAGGGGCTGCAGATTGCCAGTCTAGGCCTGATCCTTGCACATGCCCATTCATACAAAGAGTCACCAAAGCATACAGATTTATTTTTTTTTACAGTCCTTCACACACAGGGCATTTTTACTGCAATGGTTCCCTTTCTCACAGGGAGTTGATTCAAATTTTCTTGAACTGATGATGTCCTATGACAGACACTTCTGTTTTTACGTATTTATGGTTTACATACCCAAACTTCTGCTCTACCAGCAGCAGGAACAGGCAGCAATTTTTTTCCATGAAAGAGGAACAGAGATTTCAAAGTTACATGATTATTACTGTTTTCTGTCACATAATGGATGCCGTTTTCATACATTTTTGTATGTTAAGACTGGGACCAGATGTTTCACTTAATTTATATACTAATTATAATGCTAGGAATGTTGTAAATTCTTTGCCGAGCTCCCTATAGATGCCATATCAGTTGACACAATGGGGTATATTTATCAAAAAGTGAAGTTAGAGATCACCACAGTCCTCTAGAGCGAAATTCGGCCACCCTACATTAATTTCTATGGGATTTTGAAAGGCCTATTTAGGATGAACTTTCACCCATTGATAAAAATCCCATAGAAATGAATGGAGAGTGGCGGAATTTCACTCTAGAGGACTGTGGTGATCTCTAACTTCACTTTTTGAGAAATATACCCCAATATCTTTTGTACTGTTCATTGTTCGCTTACTTCTAATACGTGTCCTGTTCTGGAATGTCTTTTAGTAAGTGTGTGCACATAGTGTGTGCACATAGCGTGTGTGTGTGCTCTACTGCATTCATTTTATTAGCTTGGCATAGGTTCAAATAGACTGAAATGCATAATAGTCTAGCACAGAAAAATATGTTGCCTCAACTTTTAGTATTACACAAAGCATTTAAAAGAAAATTTTACATTAAAATTAGGTTTTCCATATCATATGGCAATATTAACATAACATTCCATACCTTTAAGTGCTCTTAATTAATTTTGTTATTTATTAACATGTACTTTCCAGTCCTTCCTATCCTGCCCATTTAGTAATCATCCACTAATATGTACAGATGTGAGATAAAGGCAGAAGGAAGTTGCTCTCTTTCCAACTTGCAGTCTTGGACAGAGTAAATGACAGCTTCTTTAATAACACATACAAGTAACAAGGATTACACGTTTAATTTCTCAGGCCCGCTGAACAACCAAATGCTAAATGGAGAGATACGTATATATAAAATGTATATTAAATATTTTAAGTGTATTCACATGTAAGGAGCTTGCTGGTTTACTAGAATAAATTTCCATGGCTTTGAATCTGCCCTACTGGTGCTAGTAAACCATAACTTCTTAATGTACAGTTCACAACGGCACATAAAGGACTAATTTGCATGTCTCTTTACATGATTCCTTGAGTTAGACTAAAAAGCCCAAATTTTTGGTTTTGAGGTAATGATGTGCGCGCAGCATAAGGCTTGAGACGCGTTCTATTTTAAAAACGCTTTAGGTGCTGCCATGCTTTAAAAAACGTAGGGGCCTGATCACTAAAGCTCAATAAAATAATGCATGCTGTATCACCTACTAAGAAAGATATCTCTTCTATCAATTCATCGGTTGAGTACTGCATGAGTTACTGAATATGAATATACCCCTTTGTGGAGGGTAGTGGATAGGCAATTATTCAGGATATCCTGAAATAAGCACAACGGTAATGGCTATTTTTCATGTTCTAATTACTGATCCTTCAATGTAAATCCTCCAATGTAAATGTGTTGATCTTGTCTGCTTCTGAAAGTTCTGTCAACTCTGTCATCTGCAAGGCTGTGACTGTACTACAAATCACATCAACCTCTGAGAGCTGAACCACACATTTCAAAGTATCCTGAGCTGAAATTGTGTTTTTCATAGAATTTATTGTAACAAACATTAGCTTGTCGTAACTAGAAACTCCTTGGTCCCACTGCAAAATAATTTTGAGGATTGCTGATGTTTTGTTGACAAAAACACATTTTACCAATAACACCTATATAGTTTCTGCTTAGCTAACTACTGTTTCTTATTACAGACATCAGCCGCCGCCCCTGGGACCGAGGAAGCACCACGTTACCAAGGTAACTTTCACCAGCTTCCACTATTGTAATGGGAGATTGTTAAAGGTGAAATGTATTTTTTCCAAAGAATAATTGGTGGGATGAGCGGAAACACTGCTTCAGGTGACACATTTTCTATTACTTTTTTCCAGGATGAAATCCACAGTTGGAAGTACTGAGGTGGCCCCAAGTACGGAGGACTCTGACCCAATGGAAAGAATCAAGCAGGTATAATCATGGATTATAGGTTGGATGGTTATCACACCAATGACGCATCAGAAAGTAGTATCACTTGTAACAGTATAATAGTGTTTTGTATGAATCACGCAGAAAAATGCAGAAACATGGGTGCCAGCACTCAGACTTTCCAATATTTACAGTGACCTATAAGAGCAGAGATGTATCAGGAGTGGGTGCAGAATACCTTTTTTGGTGGGACATCTAATTTTCCTTTGTACCACCCTCTATATGTCCTGCTGGTAATTAGAAACCGGTTCCTTGGTATGCTTATGCTAAATGGACGTCACTGAATTGCTTTTAACATTTTTGCAGCAAGAAGTGCAGATGTATTGGAACTCGGTTTTTACAGGAAGCTTAATAATAGACAAACAGTATTTTAATAACACAAAAAAAAGGTTTTACAAATATAACTACTTCCCTCTATCTGCAAAACCATTTCCTGTCAATACTATTACACATTGTTTCTTCCCACACTCACTGAAATGTCTTCTATAAGCAGCCTGGGTCAGATTGCTTAGGCTATAGATGCTGCACTTATTTTTGCACAGAGCTACAAATAGATTTTTTTTTTTTTTCCCCTCGTGTAAGTGTATAGAATAGGGATGCGCCAAATCCAGGATTTGGCCTTTTTCAGCAGGATTCGGATGAATCCTTCTGCACGGCCTAACCAAATCCGAATTTGCATATGCAAATAAGGGGCAGTGAGGGAAATCGCGTGACTTTTTGTCACAAAACAAGGAAGTAAAAAATGTTTTCCCTTCCCACCCCTAATTTTGCATTTGCAAATTAGGATTCGGTATTCGGCCAAATCCTTCATGAAGGATTCGCGGGTTTGGCCGAATCCAAAATAGTGGATTCGGTGCATCCCTAGTATAGCTTGCAGAATCCTTATAATAAAGTAGTGTCATTAAAAGAAAGGGTTTGCTAGAGTGTCAACTCTATAACAATGCAGAGAGATTGCAGGTTAAATTTGAATTTTGCCACAAAAGTACCAACATTGCTGCAGATGGAATCATGATGCAGCATCCGCATACCCTTGTAATTACTTCACTGCCAGAAAACCTTCATGCAGACATCACAGTCCACACCAAATCAGATTTTAGAAAATTGAAACCGATCTGTGGGTGATTCTGCTCCTCACAGCAGCCCTGTGACCACATAACCTTTACTTGCAAAAAGATTAGTTGGATATCACAGGCTAAGAGAAATATGAAAAACATTAAGCATGTGTATCCCTGGCGAAAATGAATGACAAACTGCAGCAGGGAAGTGTCAATAAACTTGGGTTTGAATTTAAGAATGGGAATATAGAGGTGTGATTCTAATAGATAGCCATAACGAGTAGAGTATTGGGGTGAAGCTGTGCACCTTTTATTAACAAAAGTCTTTTTGGCAAGATATTTGATTTAAATATCAGGGTCAGGGTTATCAGAGAGAATGGGAAGATGTAATGGTGTCTGTAAATACAAAAGAATACTGTTGAAGTGGGTGGATGAAAGGCATATTCTACACATGGAAAGCCAGACTTAAGTAGTAGGAAGACTGAAAGGTGGCGCCACAGGAAATGTTCTAAAGTTTGGTCTTCAACTTCACTTGCAAATGGATCAAACATGTTGGCTAAACCAGGAGGATTATCAGGAAAAGAAAACTAGGCCTAGACAAAACTTGTAAAATGGGATTGTTTTGGTGGGAAGCTTAATGGGAACTTAGTCCTCCATGGCGTCCATTCTATTAGCATCTGCTTTCTTACAGATTCACAATGATGTCCTTTGCTATTCTGTGACTTTCTCTCCGTGGTTAATTTTAAATCTATTCATGTCCAAAAAAGGAACCATTGACAAATTCAGATGATCAGAGTTGCCATCTTATGTGCTCATAAGTCTTAATTCGAATTCCAACTCCCTTCACCAGCAGAGCAACATTTTATATGCTGGGGCTGGGTCAAATTTCTGTGTAAAGTTTAATGGTCTGCTTGCTGCACCTATCCAGCTATTGGACTAAGTGTTGAACTGTTACAGGAATTGCTGGAAGAGATGAGGAGAGAGCTGCAGAAAGTGAAGGAAGAGATTATTGAAGGTGAGTGAAGAATAAGAGAGGCATGTGGGCTTCTGCTTTCTATAAACGTTTGTACTGAAATATAATCTGCAGCACCTTGCTGATGTTGAACATGCAGCTACCAGCATCCTCCAAAACAACCAGGACATAGAGAATTGAGTCAAATAGTTGAGAGAGCTGCAGGTTGCAAATCTTGACTCAACAATGTATTTGCTGCATACAAGGGTTATTAAAGCATTGGTTTAATATATAACAACAAAGCTTTTATTTTTTTTAACACAAGTTTTAGTGCTCATGAATTTTGGTGCCAAAATCTGCCCCATGCGTCTGCACTTGGGTCCAGACACAAAACACAGAAGCATGTGCTTACACGCAGGCTGAGAAACAGCCCTGTGTGGTAGCCTATATGTGCAAGTGTTTTAGGTATAGCTGCACAAGTGCTTCAAATCTAACTCTTTGCTGTCTTGTTAAGATACCTGTAGTGTCCATGTACTTCTGCACCACTGTTACAGTGCCTTTTTAAATAAGGTCTGACTGCTCAGTTCACTTGGTTTCCCACTGAATATATGGCAGGCATATAGTGAACTTTAGTGGTTGCAATGTTTATTCAACTGCCATGGTTTAGAATTAAACAGCACCCTTTTCCTTGATAAAAGTACAGCATTTTAGGCACAAGAGGCATATAAAATAAAACTCTGTTCCTACTTCCCCCCCCCCTCCAAAAAAATAGTCATACTGGGTTCAGAAATTAGTCCATGTGGCTGTCATATGCTTCCATCACATTGCTTTTCTTTAAAATTGGAATAGAAAAAATATTCTTGTAAAAGACATCCACGTTTTTGAGAACCACAATTTACCCACCCATAAAGATCTGCGGATCAGAAGAGATTTGCATGGCTTTCCACTATTATGTGTATTTTGATTGCTATTACTTGTAGAGGAAATCAAAACCTGTATTATATCCCAAGTTGTAAGGGCTGAGTGAAATTGGATATGTTTAAATTTTGTTTTTTTTTGTTTTTAAAAATGGTTGGGTGTTTGATTTCCTATTGCTAATGATGTAGTTAAAAATTAGGGATGCACCGAATCCAGGATCTGGCCTTTTTCAGCACTATTCAGATTCGGCCGAATCCTTCTGCCCAGCCAAACCGAATCCTAATTTGCATATACAAATTAGGGGCGGGAGGGAAATTGCGTGACTTTGAAAACAAAACAAGGAAGTAAAAAATGTTTTCCCCTTCCCGCCCCTAATTTGCATATGCAAATTAGGGTTTGGGATTCAGCCAAATCTTTCACGAAGGATTCGGGGTTCGGCCGAAAGTGGATTCGGTGCATCCCTATTAAAAATAAACAATTTCCTATTACTAATGATGTAGTTAAAAATTAACAGTAAGTGGCTTCTGCTAAATATACTGACTCTTCTTTCTCTTTGCAGCATTCACACAGGAGCTGCGGAGAAGGGGTACACCTTGAATCAAGCCTTACCTTTTAAGATGACTCAGGCTCCACCAATAGTGCTCTACTGAGGGACCAGCAATCCTTCTGCAGGGTCCCGTGTATGAGGGAAATATGCATTCTCTTGCACACAAATTATCTTGTGCTGATGTCTTACTCCTCTGGGCATGCCTACCTGTACTTAATTGTACAAAATCCTGCACTAATCACTGCTGTATTCATACATTACTGTACTAATCAAGCTCTGTAAACAAATGCTGTACTAATGAGATGCTGCACACATTCCACAACTAATTACTGCTATCTACACACAGTATCCTGTTTTAATCACTTGCTAGCCACACTGCAACCGGTACTCATAGCTGCACTCCACATGGACATATGCACATTCATTTTCTCTGCCCATTTCTTCTCTTTGCACACTCTGCTGTGCGGCTCTAAACGGGTTAGCAGAGGCTATATGCTTCGACCAATAGGACTTTTTTTTTCTTCTTTTTTTTAAATTTATGGGATAATTTACGGGTTTTTTTAAAAAAAATAAATCATTTCAAAACGTTTTGTATAATATGTATGTTGTAGCAGAGATAGTGCCATTCAAAGTGATCTGTTGGTATACAAATGGTGGTGGGTATAGGGTTATTCATAGTGTTAGAATACTAGGGTCTCACACTGGATAGGGGAATCAGTCAGTCTGGGGTGCCCATAACTGCCCTATATTTTGCTACTTAATGCACATGTAGCAGAGGGGTAATTGAGGGGATAAGTGCTTTGGAGTATATAATAACCTTAATATATATATATGTGAACTTTTTTTGTATCCAGTTTTCTAGAAATAAACCTTGGCCTATCATGTATGGTTTGTTTCTGCTTCATGCATGGTAGTATTCCATTAGGTTAGTCTGTGCATTATCGATACAGTTCTTAACACTCCTATCACTGTGGTGCACTTTTTATTTATATTTTTAATATGTACAACATTGTTTTTTCAAAGAAAAAAATCCTAATTTGCAGATATGCTGTTCACTCCCTTGTACAACTGGCCACACCCCAAAGATCTCCAGTGTTACAGTTAGGTCTTTTGTAGAGGTAAGAAGTTTATGTAAGATTAGTGGAGAAATTTGACTGGATGCATCATTTGACAGCTAGCTGTTGCCTCTCTGCTACACGGGCCCTGGTTTCCAGTTCCTCTGTGAGGAGTCCCAAACGTGCAAGCTCAGTCTCCATCGAGCCCAGTCTGGCCTCCATTTCTTCCTCTTTCCTACGGCTGTTAGCTGATTGCCTTGCATACTCTGCCACCAGACATCCGCCACCAATAAGGAAGACGATGGCCTCTCCTACAAGTTCTGCCCCCAACTCGGCAGCTGCATCTTCATTTAAAGGCTTGATTACTGCTCCCCGGAATCCCATGATCCTCATTTTGGCACGCATTTCCACCCAGTGATATACTGCAAAAAGAGAGTAGAAGATTTGCTGAGAATCAGCTTCCAAAAAAAAAAAACCCCAATGTGCATAACAACACTAATGTACATAAGTGGATTTACACTGTATTGAATCAAAAAGTTTCACTGGTTGCTTTGCACCAATCCCACAGATTACAATATAGGTCTACATGGTAGATGTCAGAATCCAGGCCATAAAGTTATTAACTGCAATGCCCAGCAGTTATCTTTTGGAAAGTTTGCATTCATGCGGTGTTCATATGAACACATTTTCTCTATTTATGCAATAGCTCCTGTGATGGTTGTTAAAGAACCATGCTTATCATTACAAACATAAGTATTAAGAACACTTGTCCAGTTGTGTAAGTTAATATATCCAGAATTAACTTGAGCTGCACAAACATCTCATATCATAAAATTCTAAGATGCCAGACCTTTTGCCCAACATACAGCGCCTATTATAATATTCACCCTTCTTTGAAGTTCTCATGTTTAATTGTCATAGAACATGGACTCACAGTGGATTTAAAGTTGGGTTTCCCTTTTTTCTTTTTTTAAAACACCGATCAACAAAAACAGAATCTTTCATTTCAAAGTGGAACAAATCCCTGCTTAGCACGCAAAATGTTAAACTAAGCTCAAAGGAGCAATACACTTATATCCACCATTTCTCATTAAAGTATTTAGAATTAGGAGTATACATTAATCATAAATACTGTAAATTATTGCTTGCCACATTTGGAATTCTCAGCTATCCCTGGCAACAGAATCCCCATTATACACATAGGATAAACTACAGACATGGCTGCAAGGATTATGGACTCATTATGGTTCATTGCACAGAATTGATAGAATACTATAAAGCTGACCGTCTGACATATTGGTTGATGTGGGAATGCAAGGGCTGCATTCCACTCCAACTGACAGATCCAGAGGCCAGAAAGTCAAATATATGCAATTTGGATAAACACATATGGCTAGAAGTTTTTGTTATGGAAAGTAGAAACACAAGAAATATTGTAAGTTCTACTAATGTGTATACATATAACAATAAGTGAACACAGTAAATTAATGGAAAATGGAACAACAAATATGGGAAGAATATAAGTAGGCTATAAAAGCATAATGTAATATAAACAATTTGAAGTCACATCAGCATGTCCTACCCCAATTCATGCTTGTTGACATACTAAAACCATCAGAAGATTGATATACAAATGAAAAACTAATTTTTTTTCTACAACGCTCCAGTGCTGGAGCTATAAGCTTCCAAGTCAAGTCAACGGAAAATGACAGAAGGAAATTTCATCCCCATGAAAGGGCCCCAACCACCAATTAGGTTGAAAAACAGTGGTCAAAATTCCCCTTTGCCCTCTCAACACTTACCATAAGAGACACATACTGCCTTAGGGAAGGTGTGGTTGTGAAAGGGGAACCCTCTGCTAAGAAATACCTGAGGCGTGGACTATCTAAAATTGCCACATCTATAGGTTCCCTATATAGATGAAGTGGTGATATGTGGATATTGGTTATATAACCACTGATGTTTTCTGCCTGCCTACCTGTGTGACAGCACAAAGGATATATATTCTCAAGCATATTAACTTGCAGTTGCCATATGTATTCCAGTGCATTCCACTGTATGGTACTGCGTGTGTTTACTGGTCCTATTCATCCCAGCAACTGTGTACTAAGGATGGCCATGTGAACAGTCAGGGCTGCATCTGAGTTTTGATAAAAGCACAAAACTGCTCTGCTGGGAAATGCTAAAAGCACACAAAATGAATTACAATACTCGGATATGTATTATATCATCACTTCCAGAATTATGGTTCAGTAAGAACTAAAAGAAATTGCCTCGCATGACACAGCATTTATAAAACAATAGTATAACAAAGAGGGCACTCATGTGAGAGTCCACAGATCCCACTTTTTATCAATTGCATTTCAGAAAATGCTGGAAACTGCTACCAAACGACTATAGCTTAGACTGATGGGACATATTTGAGCCAGTGGAGAAGCACCCAAAACTATACCTGCTGTCTCCGATTTGTTTGAAAGGGAAACATGTGACAGCACTGCTGATTAAACATTTTAGAACATGCTGGGGCTGAATAGTGCTAGTAGAGAAGTGCCTGTGCTGTCATCCATCTACTTTATGTGCTTTTCATTCCAAGAACATTCCAATACACATTTTCAGGTTACACATTACCGTGACAGTTCTTTAACATTAAAATTATGGTTTTGCCATTTCCTTGCTGGCAGAGAAACTTCCTCATCTCATATTTGCCTTAGGAATAACCACCATGCTCAAGTTATAGCTGAACTGTCTGGTTGATGATGGGACTTACAGTTCATCAACAGAAATGCTGCAAGGTAAACACCCTAGTACAACATTAATATTATGTACAAGTAGTATGTTTTGGTTATGCTTCGCTTTAAGAAATTTTAAATCACTTAGTCAAATTTTGGGCACACATACAAGATCATTTGGACAAATACATACAAAGGAAACAGATAATTATCACAGCCATAACTACACAGTACATGGATTTGCTCCAAGATAAACGATTTTAGCATGTATTCAGCAGAGTCTACAGTTTTAGAGAAGTCTATAACAATGATTTATGTGGGAATGTAACTATGTGACTGATTACTCTGAAGAGGATGGGTATGGCAGCTCCCTTAAAATTTTACTGAACAGTCAATGAAACAATAACTTGGATATAAATTGTACCACTAAAATATATTTTTCCTACTTCGGGCAGTTGCCATGCCAACAGAAACAGGCACACATAATGTGGAATGATCAGCTGCTGGAGTCACTAACAATGTAACTATAAGCAAACAATTTGAAAATAAGGAGCAGTTGGAGCAGAAAGTATATTTTCTTTGAAAAAAATTAAAGAATAAACGACTATAGGTAACAGAGAAATAGAAGCGCTTAAACACTAGAAATGAATGAATATGACACCCTTCATATACAAACACAGAACCAGAGGATCTAGAAAGAAGGGATAGCAGCAGTGTGACCTCTCATCACACACATTTTGTATGCCCCTTTAAGCAGCCTCTGTCTGATTGGGTAAGAGCAACCAAAGCAACGTTCCCATTGGCCCATTCTCCAGCCCTGTACGGCAATCACACATTATGCTAAGTCACCTTGAGCAGGCGGGAGACAAACGTAGGTACGGAAAAATTCACTTCTTTGAGCGCCTGCCTTGATCCGGTTCGCTAAAGGTTTGCTTATCTGACGGATCCCCAGGTACAGGAGTTTAGCGATGGGAAACGCTCCCACCACCATCTTGGTGACGTCACATACAATCGCCCCACCCTGTCGTTAACGTCATCATGCCACTTCCGTATAATAAATATGCTCCGCCTTCTCATTGATAGAATTGAGAGAGAGGCAGGTATAGTGTGAGTTCATGATTTTAATAGTGTTACTGGAGCTAATGTGAGGAAAAGCCGATGGGTGAAGCGGGGAAGGAATCCAATGGCGTAACTAGAATTGACTGGGTTTAATGAAAATCATAAAATGGTGCTCATTCCATATATGAAGGATACCAATAAAAGCATCCACTTAAATCTGAGAAAAGACATTCCTGGAAAATTCCAATTAAAGAACCTAAACAAGAAATGACTTCATTTTTCTAAATTTCTAGCATACTATTAGATGTAATATTGTTCTAAAGGCAATATTGCATTTTGGATAGGGAGAAGTTAATATTATGTAAAATGAATATATTATTATCAACACTGAATGTTATTCCCAAGACTTCAGTAAACTTTGGACAAAAATGGTTTAATTTTATTTAAACTTGTGTAAACTGACTTCATTTTGTAAAACCCAAGAGTTCAAGACTGTGTTTTACTTTTGTCGAAAAGGTGTTAAATAAAGTAAACAAATATATTAAGGGGATTATTTATTACAATCCAAATGTTAAAATCTCGAAAGATTCAAGTTTTTTTCACTAGAAAACTGGAATTTTTAGAGGGAATTTTTTATTATTATACCCCAATGCTGCAAAATCTGAAAATCCTCCATCTCAGACCTGTCAAGGTCCTGTATAAGTCATTGGGAGAGGCACCTATTTCAATTAGAAGTTTTCGTGGTCTGTGCTGGGTTTAGCCCAAAATTCCGGCAAAAATTTGAGCGATTCGGGAACAAGCCTGAAAACTTTGAGAGATTCCGGTTTTTGAGAGATTCAGAGTTTTTCCGCAATCCGATTAAATTGTTTCTTTTAATTAATAAATAAGATGGGAGGTTGGTCGTGAGTTTTTTTAATAAAATATGAGATAAATTCAGATTTTAATAATTAACCCCCTTAATTATGATTATTTTTTGTTTGAAAAGGATGATTATGGCAGTTATACTGTCATCTGCAGGTTGAAAGAGGAACACACACTCAAAACTAAAATTCAGTGAGATTAGCCGCCTCTTCTTCGAGGCGACAATCTCACCTAGAGAGATTGTCGCCCTGAATAAGAAGAGGAGATTTGTCGCTATGCGTCTAATCTTCCCGAATCTGCCCATGTGCCCTTACCCTTAGAGGCCAAATCAACCCTATCTTGGGGTAAAATAATTTTATAGCTATGGGTCACACTGAACTGTCTTAACCAGATGGGCCCTCCCTAAGTGGAGGAGGAAGGGAAGTTTGTGAAACTACACCTCTCTGATACTGTGTAGAAATAATCTTGCAAACAAAACAAAAGTGTTGTTTGAATCACACTACAGGGTTAATTACAGGCAGATACATTCATGGACAGAGCTTAAAGATGCAAAGATCCGATCGTTTTGGACCGTGTGGGAAGAGTCCCAACATTTTTCGTCCGGCGGAGATCGGTTGTTTGGTCAGGTTAAAAAATTTCTGTCGGCTACCGATAATATATCTGCATGTATTGCCAATCGTACAATTTTCAGTGGGAGACTGTCACTAGCTTTTGTCGTACGTTTACTGTCAGGGGCAGAACATCGGCTGATCTGTTCTTTTCTACTTTATTTGATCGGAATGGTTAGTGGCAGGTCGGGAGATTCGAACGATCAGATCTTTGCATCTATGGCCAGCTTTAGTCTGTGACAACCGTTAGAAGATTAACTTGGTAGGTTAAGATACACCTTTAGGTTATCAGCTAGTGGTCCAGATCTCCTCCAGTGACAGTGTGGGGACCAGTAAAAACAAATTATTTTTAATACATATTTCCCCCCAAAATAGCTATAATGATAGGTAAGGCTTACTTTACCTTGGCTTTTTTCAAATCTTTTTTTTTTTTTTGCAAGATTTTCTTTATTAAAATTTTACAACCATAGTAGATTAGGAAAGGAAAAGTTAAAGAGAGGAGGGGATAAAGATTGAAGGTAGGAAAAGGAAGAAGAAAGAAGAAGATTGTATAGAAAGGGGGGATGGACACCCCTGTACAGAACTTTAATTAAAGTTTATGTCAGTACCATCCTAGATACGGGCTCTGATAGTGTAACTATGTCACTCTGCCTTCCAGCCCTACAAGGGGATGAGCATCTAGGTATCCATGTCTCTTTCTAGCCAGCCACCCCATATCTTCCCAAATTTATCTGGGCAGACTCTGATTAAGTAAGTAAGTTTTTGACTAGGGACAACGTCATTTATAAGCTTTTTCCAGAAGCCTATTGTCGGGGTTGCTGTTGCTTTCCAGGTCATCAGGATGGCTTTCTTGGTAGCAGTTGCAGCAGACTCATCCGTTCATAAGGGGTCAGCGATAGTCCTTCAGTAATACCCAACAAACAGAGCTCAGGAGAGCGAACATTACGGAGTCCAAGCATAAGTGCACCACACGCCAAAACCTCTGCCCAGAATCTCTGAATATGAGGACAGTCCCAAAACACGTGCATGTACTTTCCCTGATCAAGATTACATTTGGGGCATACATCTGTTTTTTTTTCTTCAAATCTTTAACTTGAATTTGACATGCAAAGTGCCCCATAGGAAAAAGGAGACGGCAGCTTGAAATCCTCTGAGCGCTGAACCGGAAGTCAACTTCTCACCGATAACCTAAACCACCCGAACCTTTTTTCAGTGTCTGCAGCATACATTTATGTTTTTATTCCTTCGGGGGGGGGGGGGGGGGGGTAATGATGTGAGCATATATTAAAGCTGCAGACACTGAAAAAAGCTTAGATGCTTTCGGCCATCATCGGTACAAAGCTGACTTCTGGTTCAGTGCTCAGTGGAATTCAAGCTGCTGTAACCTTTTTGCCTTTCTCCTATGGGGCACTTTGAACGTCAAATTCAAGATGAATATTTGAAAGAAATCCAAGGGGAAGTAAGCCATACCTATTATTAAAACTGTTTTGGGGGGATTAATCCCTTCAGCAATGTGGTTCCCTAGCCCAGGGGTCCTTAACCTTTTTTGGGCTGGGGACTGGTTCAAAAATTATTTTTTTTGCAAGGTCCGGGGAGGGGGGGACAGAGCGGGATCGGCAGCAAGTTTGGACGTGCGGCCTCCAATTCGGGGCGCGCTGGCATCCAATTTGGCGCTCCTCGTTTTTGCGCACTGGGCTCGGCGGCCCAGTGCAGGAGTGTCCGTGGCCCTAGCCTATCAATCCTTAGGCAGAGCACAAGACAGGACTTTCTAGTTTGCCTTGTTATCTTGCGTTTTTAGAATGTACTAATGTAATATAATGTACTTGTAATCTGACTATACCTTGTTCACGGGGTCCCTGTTCCCTGACTTTCACTAGAAGGGTTGTACCTCTTGGCCTTGTTGATTTCAGGCTCCCCAGACACATCCACATGGGTCATAAGATGGAGGCCAAAGAGGAAGAACCACCCCTTTTCAATCACTATACTAAAGTGTGACAAGAAAGCACAAAACACTTGCCCATACATTACCATTAGTAGTATTCTGTACGTTTTTTAGACTTTCTTAAAGGAACGTGTAACACCAAAAAATTAAAGTGTTTTAAAGTAATGAAACTATCATGTACTGCTGCCCTGCACTGGTAAAACTGATCTTTCTGCTTCAGAAACACTACTATAGTTCATATAAACAAGCTGCTGAGTAGCAATGGCGGGAACTGAAAAAAGGCTATATGGCACAGGTTAAATAGTGGATAACAGATAACACCATTATGTTGTACAGAGCTTACCTGTTATCTGCTGTGTAACCTGAGCCTTTTCTCCTTTGAATGGCTGCCCCCATTGCTACAGAGCAGCTTATATATATAAACAATAGTAGTGTTTCTGAAGCAAACACAGCAGTTTTATCAGTGCAGGGCAACACTGCATTATATTTTTATTACTTTAAAACAATACATTTTTTTTCATTTTACTGTTCCTTTAAGGTTGAATTGATTGATTCAATTATGCTACCTCCTGTGTTACACCTTAATAGATGTTTGCACCTAACCGTGTATACTTAACAAAGAGCCTAGAGGCTCAAACCATGTTGTGCAGTGAACAATTAAAAACTTTGAGCAGTGTTTCTGCCTCCCAGCCTTATCTTAGCAACTCTTTCATAAATTACTCTTGGGCATATAGATAACCCATATTTATTGGGTACTCTAAGGGACCTTTTCATTAATATTCAGATTTCCTTGTATTTTTCATATTTTTTTATTTCTCTAAAATTCAAGATTTAACTTAACTTTTAGTATGTTATAGAATGGATAATTCTAAGAAACTTTTCAATTGGTTTTCATTTTTTCTTTTTTAGAGTTATGAATGATTTGCCTTCTTCTGACTCTTTCCAGCTTTCAAATGGGGGTCACTGACCCCATTTAAAAACAAATGCTCAGTAAGGCTACAAATTGTTCATTGTTATTGCTACTTTTTATTACTCATCTTTCTATTCAGACCTCTGCTATTCATATTCCAGTCTCTTATTCAAATCAGTGCATGGTTGCTAGGGTAATTTGTACCCTAGCAACCATATTGCCGAAATTGCAAACTGGAGAGCTGCTGAATAAAAAGCTAAATAACTCAGAAACCACAAATAATAAAAAACAATTGCAAATTGTCTCAGAATTTCACTCTCTG
Source organism: Xenopus laevis (assembly GCF_017654675.1). NCBI lineage: Eukaryota > Metazoa > Chordata > Amphibia > Anura > Pipidae > Xenopus > Xenopus laevis. The sequence continues at coordinate 62,528,627 of NC_054385.1, read as the reverse complement.
CATCATACCAAAAATTAATTTAAAGATGAACAGCCCCTTTAATTGTAAAAGCCATAAAAAAACTCTTAATACAAACCTTTGCCAAGTTAAAGCAATCAAGGTCCCATATAAGTTAATGGGAGCTGTTTTTTATTTTTAAAACATTCAGACTTTTTAAGCACAATGAGCACTATTCATTCATATATGTATAGAGAAAATTAATAAGGGAGAGTCCCTTGAGAGGTTTTTACTTGCCAAGTATTCTTGCTAAGGTACATGACTACTTCATAAGATCAACATATGTCAGATTCTCACTGTGAAGACACACCAGAAGTAGAAAATACATATATAAAACATCCATTTCCTTGTTTTCCTTTAAGGGAAGTGACACATATTCCTTCCTGGTCCCAGATTAAAAAATACATCCAAGGTCTCTCAAGGTATCTGTTGAATTAGAGATCATTCAAATAGCTGAGTCCAGTACAAGCAAAATCTAACAAAATAACTGCCTTTGGCACAAATCCTGCATGTAGAGAGATATGATGTCTGATACATCTTCTAGGAAAAAGGAGCCCCCCTATGATATATTGGAAAAGCTGTCTCCCAATAGCCAGGAAGCTATCTGTGTGTCTACGCTTGGAGCATGTGGGCATTATCCGTACTCCTAGCCAATCAATCCACTAGGTTTAATAGCAATGTGTTAAAGGAGAAAGAAAGTTTAGCCACGGTAGTGCAAGCTAGAACATTATTATTATTAATAATTTTGTAGAATACTTAAGCACACCTTAGCAAATAGCTTTAGAAGCTAGTGTGACATCACTTCCTTTCCGGTTCTCTTTCTGCTCACTCATAGCTCTGGGCTCAGATTGCAGCAGGGAGGAGGAAGAGAGGAGCAAACTGAGCATGCTCAAGCCTGTGCCCTGGAGGTTTAAGCTGAAAGAAGGAAGTCTGATACAGAAGCCCATGTGTACACAATAGAAGGAAAGAAATGCAGTGTTTCTTCTGACAGAGGACTCAGAGCAGCATTACTTTGAGGGTTTACTGGTATATTTATATAGACCTTTCTGATAAAGCTCATTTAGTTTTAACCTTTGCTTCTTCTTTAACTGACATTTCTGTGTGTTAAACAAATGTAAAGGAATGGTGATACCTGATTCCTACAAGTTAACTAATAATAAAGGAATTGTGATACCTAATTGAGTAGGACGGGATATTTGATCAAGTTTTCCTCCCTTTTCAAACAAACTGCTATGAAGAATGTGAATTTGTTTATTGCGGTTTTTAGCTTATTTATGCAAACATTTCATTGTTTAGCTTTTGACCACACTGGGAAAAATATTTTACTGTTGGTACGTTTTCTGCTGTGCCAGTAGTGTTACTTAAAGAACAGGGTAATGTATTAATATCTCATCATTTGCTACAACATATAAAACCTTTTTGTTGCCTTTTAGGTTATGAGGCTCTTGGATATCTTTACTCTGATATTTTATAATTTTACAGATTGCCCTTTATTATTTATTTAAAGAGTTGCTTTCTGCCAACAAACAAAGCAAAGTCAGTACATATTTCATTTGTAGTAAGAGTTATGATGGTGTTTGAGTCACAACTGGCTCTTACTAAAACATTACAGCATGTTAGACCTGGTGCAATATATTTTGTTTGAAGCGTTAAAAGGTGAAAATAAAGTGCTTAATGGGACACAAAGCAGAAAAAAATCTTTAATTTATATCTGATTTAGCCTATGTGCAAGTCTACTACCTTTTAGCTGTATATATAAAAGGCATTATCAAGTTAACAACTAGTGAGTATTGCTTTTTAACAAACAATGGATAGTGACATTTTGCAACAGGAAAGTGACTCTTTACCTATTTAAATTTGCCTGCCTCCCCTCTTAGGCACTGCTTCAAGCACAGGGAAATTGAGCTGTGTTGCTTCGGCAGTGTGTGTGTGTGTGGGGGGGTTAATAATGGTCACCTCCCCATCCCTTTTACTGACCAAACAAAAGCTGCATTACATCTTTCACATGGACTGGCTCGAGGCCATGGCCAAGAAAGAACGACAGGTAGACAAATTCTTCTCTATTTGGGGCGCATATATTAATAGCCTTCCATCTCCACTTGGTATGACTTAGAAACGCGACTGCTCCATCCTCGCCCCCCAGGACTCAGCGAACCAACAGGCTCTTAGCCTCTTATCTACGGTAATTGACCTTGACCTAAGAAAATACTTGGATTTTGTTTTTATTTTATTTTCTCTTATTTACCTTTCTCTGTCAGAGCATAAATTCCCAGCATGTTTGTTTGTTTTTCTTTTCTTTTGGTTTGTCACTATGATTCATTGTTGACTTTTATGACACGCATACATGTATCTATTTGTTAATCTGCTCATTACCATGGACCTCTGGTAGGCCCAAATGTTTTCATGTTTATACATGTTTGACTTGCAATAAAAACAATTTAAAAAAAAAAAAAAAAATAATGGTCACCTCTAAATAGGCATAGTAACAAGTTTTTAAAACTTGAAACATTTCATTATCACATTAATGTCTACAGAAAAGAAGAGAAAGATGTTAAATGACAAAATGTTCACATTAATAAAGAGAAATAAAGAGGGCACCTAGCAAAATCACATTTTCAGTTTAAAAAAAAAACTAGAATTTTTGGAGATTTATTATACCCCGATCCTGGAAATAGCTTGAATCCAAAAATACACAGTCTAAAACCTATCGAGGTCATGCAGGAGTCAATGGCAGAGGTGTCTTGAAACATTTGAAGATGTTAATAGCCTTCATGATGTTAGCAGCTTATTTATATAAACAATAGTAGTGTTTCTGAAGCAAACACAGCAGTTTTACCAGTGCATGGCAACACTGCATTATATATATATTATATTACCTTGAAACACTTTCACTTTTTGGTGTTACTGTTCCTTTAGTAGTTTCTGCTTTGAACTAATCATTGGAATCTCTCACAGCAGCAGCAGCACCACATTGCAGTTTAAACAGAGGCGGAAGGAAAAGCCTTTGGTTGAATGAAACTCTGATATATGAACTCCCAGAGAAGTGCTCAGAGAGCAGAGAACCTATTTCTCTGTACAGTTTCATTTGACTATTCACTGATAAGCACTGATATGCTGCAATGCTTACATTGCTTTCTGACACCAGTTATCCTTTCCTCAGCAAATATTTAAGACTGATTAATGCGCACAAGACCAAATCTGCCAAATCTTAGTGGTCCACCTGGTGGAGGCTACAGCTCAGTTTGTGTCAGACAGGGTGCTTTTTATTTAATAAACTTACTAGCAGTGACAAGTGATTTAGATTACTGCCTGCCAAAAAACCCTGTGTGACAGCCTTAAAATGCAACAAAGTGTGGACAATGTTTAGTGGCAAATAAATATATAGTGGCTATTCATGCAAATTTGAATACACTTCTAACTTTGATGCACAAGATAGCTCAGTGTTTCTGGTCTTTTTGTGAAATATCTGAACTATTTACAGTGAACCCGAGGCAAGCTACGCAAGCAGGGTGCTGCCCTTAAGAAGATATATATATATATATGTGATAAAATATCATAGAAAAAGTAGACACTTTACTATCTTTCAGCTGTGCATTGATATCTGTCTTCTCTTACGCATGCTATTACCACTTATTTATTTGATATTATCCTCCAGGCCAAAAATACAGGACCTCCTGTGACTCAACTTGGAGGAGCAGCAGCCAGTATACATAGGTCCCTGATTCTAGATAAGGGTGTACCTAACAATTCCATTTGATTGTGTAAACTGCATTGAATTGTAGTCGTTTCTAAGGCTACTTTCAGACTAGAATATTTCTCATCCTGTAGATAAACACAGGCCAAGAAATAGCTTGATTGCTCACCCCCGCTCTCTGTAATTTCTGCAGATACACAGGATACACTGGATTTTGGTGCTGAAACATATGCATTTGGGTGCCAAAATCCACCCTGTGAGTCTGCATCCAGGCCAATACAGTGGCTTCAGGTGAAGAAACAAGATGGAGTACAGTGGGTGGTTGTTAATGGTACCGTACATTCTCTATTTGGAGTAAGGTTTTTAATGGGGTCCCTCAGGGCTCTGTATTGGGTCCACTTTTATTTAACTTGTTCATTAATGACTTCGGGGAGGGTATTGTAAGTAATGTATCAGTGTTTGCAGTGCTATTAATTCCATCCACGATGCTGCATCTTTGCAGCAGGGTCTTGACAAACTGGCAATATGAACAGCTAAGTGGCAGATAAGATTTAATGTTGATAAATGTAAAGTCATGCACCTGGGATGTAAAACTATACAAACTATGTATACCCTTAATGGGACTGCACCAGGTAAATCCATAATGTAAAAGGACCTTGTAGTCCTTGTAGATAATAAACTTGGCTGTAGCAAGCAATGCCGGTCAACAGCTTCAAGGGCAAACAAGGTCTTGAGCTGTATTAAAAGAAGCATAGATTTGCAGGAGAATGTGGTTATTCTTTCACTGTATTGAGTACTGGTAAGGTCCCATCTAGAATATGCCGTGCAGCACTCAAACGGGATTGAATTAGACTATTGGAGAGGGCAACTAAGATGGTAAAAGGTATGGAAAATCTCAGCTATGAGGAAAGACTGGCCAAGTTGGAATTGCTCACACTGGAAAAGAGGCGTTTAAGGGAGGATATGATATCTATGTATAAATATATAAGGGGATCATATAATAATCTCTCTAATGACTTGTTTACCAGTAGGTTCTTTCAGTTGACACAATGGCACCCATTCCAGTTAGAAGAAAGGAGGTTCCATCTAAATATTCGGAAGGAATGTTTTGCAGTAAGAGCTGTGAAGTTGTGGAATTCTCTCTCTAAATCTATCACACAGGCTGATACATATTAGATAGCTTTAAGAAGGGGTTGGATGCCTTTTAGCAAGTGAGGGAATACAGGGTTATGGAAGATAGCTCATTGTAAAAGTTGATCCAGGGACTGGTCCTATTGTCATTTTGGTGTCAGAAAGGCATTTTGTCACCCTCTGAAGCAAATTGGAGAACCTTCAGAAGGGGGGGGGTTGCCTTCCTCTGGATCAACTAGGCAGCTTATACTGTATATAGTCATAAAAGGTTGAACTTGACGGGTGTCTTTTTTCAACCTAACTTAATACAGTATGTATGTATGCTATAGAGCTGAGGTGAGCAGTCAGGTTGTTTCTCAGACTGCATTTATCAACAGGCAAAAAACAAACTGGTCTGACCATAACCTAAATAGTCACAAGAATATCTCAATTTACCTGTTATGTTTTGAAATGTAAGGGTACATTGGTTGATATTCTACAAAAAAAAAATGTTGGTGTTGATTTATGTATTACCTTACTAGTGCAAAACTTTGTCCAAGACTGATTAATGCATACCCCATAGTTATTGGTTACTAGTTATTTTTAAAGCAACAATTTTACTCCAAAGCCTATGGGATATACAGCAGGAAAAGTGGATTATGGAGATTGTCTTTACCAAATTGATTGGAACACACATTATTGTGGATTATAAATTCCAGGTGTCCTCTTTCAAACATGGGGCATGGGAAAGATAAAGTCAGGTTGCACTGGTAGAGAAAGATTTACCTTTTTGACTGCTGGAATACACAATTGCAATATCTTTTGCAGCACTTGAGCACCAGAAGGTTAAAACTACGGGAACAAATTTTATCTAAACAATTCAATGTATATACAGAATTTTCTGTATGCACCAGTATAGGATTCATGAGATAGAAGATTCATAGGGATATAACTTACAAGTAAACATTAGAGCTCAAGGTTTTTCCTAAAAAATCTGAACAATTGTCCACATATGCATGTCAGCTGAATCGGGAAGCCTTCAATTGTCTTTAAAGGGATAATGTCATGGGAAAAAAAAATGTTTTCAAAATGAACCAGTTAATAGTGCTGCTCCAGCAGAATTCTGCACTGAAATCCATTTCTCAAAAGAGCAAACAGATTTTTTATATTCAATTTTGAAATCTGGCATGGGGCTAGACATATTGTCAATTTCCCAGCTGCCCCAAGTCATGTGACTTGTGCTCTGATAAACTTCAATCACTCTTTACTGCTTGTATAAAAAGGAGACAAAAAGGAACACCAAGAGCCCCAATAGTGTAATATGTTTTTACAAGGAGTAATGGTAGAGTAAACAAGTTAATACTCACAAACCAGGGTTACCGATAGGCAACCACTGTATAGGCAGGTGGGGAGATTATCCTGACCCCACTCAGGAATAAAATGTCGCTCTCTGTAGACGAAGAAAACGGGGATGATACCCCTCCACTTGGGGTGGACTCGATATGGTAGTAAGACAAAACAGAGGCGCCAAAAAGGATAAAAATAGGTAAAAGCACTTAAAAACCCAATGGGTAATTCAGAGGAGGTAGTAATGAACTTACCTCCTCTAAGCAGACACCAACGAAAGTGGTAATTTTCAATAATAGTTTATTCACAAAACAGTATTGCTATTTTGTGAATAAACTATTATTGAAAATTACCACTTTCGTTGGTGTCTGCTTGGAGGAGGTAAGTTCATTACTACCTCCTCTGAATTACCTATTGGGTTTTTAAGTGCTTTTAGCTATTTTTATCCTTTTTAGCGCCTCTGTTTTGTCTTACTACTCTTTACTGCTGTACTGCAAGTTGGAGTGATATCACCCCCTCCCTTCCCCCCCCCCCAGCAGCCAAACAAAAGAACAATGGGAAGGTAACCAGATAGCAGCTCCCTAACACAAGATAACAGCTGCCTGGTAGATCTAAGAATAACACTCAATAGTAAAAACCCATGTCCTACTGAGACACATTCAGTTACATTGAGAAGGAAAAACAGCAACCTGCCAGAAAGCATTTCTCTCCTAAAGTGCAGACACAAGTCACATGACCAGGGGCAGCTGGGAAATTGACAAAATGTCTAGCCCCATGTCAGATTTCAAAATTGAATATAAAAAAATCTGTTTGCTCTTTTGAGAAATGGATTTCAGTGCAGAATTCTGCTGGAGCAGTTCTATTAACTGATGTGTTTTGAAAAATACATGTTTTCCCGCAACAATATCCCTTTAACCAGAGGCTTACTAGGTTTTGTTTAATTATAAATCACAGGTACATTGTTTCTCGTGGTTACAGTACAACTGGTAATATAACCTCTCACGGTTGTGTAGAAACTAGAAGATATTTTTTGTGGCATTTGTATACATTCTGCCGTAAGTTCTAAAAGTGTAAACATTACTTTCCAGAGATAGCATACACCTATCCTTACCATTCTGTAACAATGCTCCCAAAATCCATATATTTCTTTAGGTGTGTTTGAAATACAGCTTACACCATTGTGTGGCTTGTGAGTTTCTAGAATTTGGAGTTCAGCCACGTTTGAGTGTAGAGATCCCTGAAGGAAAAATGACATGCTGTCTGGGAAAAAATTGAGTGTGTAAACTTGAGAGCACTGGTTTTACTATCTGCTGGGGAGGCAGTTTGAGAATAATGTAGCAAGATTGTGGTCTCCACTCCAGGTTAAAAGTCCAGTAATCACATTCACTTGACGATCACCTGCTAACTGCAGCACATATACACTTATTCCTAATTAAATATAGAATGTTTATCTGTTTCATCACTTTTCTTGCTGCTGCATAACATTCCCGTTATATTCTGTTATAAGCTTTATACGCTCATATCAATATACACAATCACTACAGAAGAAACATGCATATTGGATCTTACAAAAATGCATATCTACTAAAATGTAAACTAGAATGCATGTAGTAATGGTGTGTCAGGTGCAATCTAAAGAATATATTTCCTCTATTGGTCCTGGGTACATTCATTATGTCAATACACATTCTGTATTGTAAGATCCTTAATCTCCTTCCCTTTTCCTCTCCTCCTTCCTCTTTTATTTTTGTTCTTTAAAATGATTTAAAGCAATAAATAAAGAATGCATTGACTACCCTTTTAGCAGTACTCATAAGGGTTAAGGTATTCTGGGAATGTAAAATTGCCTTGGAATTACATAAGGATGTTTGGAATATGGAATAAGTTCAAGAACAAATGCAGTCTCTTATTGTTTAAACTATAATTGGCAGACTAGATGGCTCAGTTGTTTCCTATAAGCTTTTAAACTCTTTGTTTGCATTAACTAGGCATGTGTCTTTGGTTTACAGAGATAGCTTCACTGTCGGGTTGTAGCCGGGACAGGGCATTCCCAGGATCAGAAACAATGCGGATGTGACCCAGCTGTGGCCGAAGTAGTAGCACAAATAGCTGAACAGGCTTCTGGGCAAATTAAGTGTTGCATTTTGGTCCTTTGTGTGTTTGAATGCATGCGTTTGCAGCATAAGTTTGTAAAGTAATAGGGACTAATATGCCACTCATTAAAAAATATGATATTAGGTTGGCCAGCTATCCTGTGACCATGTGAAAAAAACTAGTTGGGGCACATTTATCAAGATCAAAAACTTCAAATTCATGTCAGTTTTTTTGAACTTACATGAATTTGATTTTATTCGAAATTAGATTCGATAATATATTAAATAAATCGAATATTGGAAACTTGGTCTAATTTTACCGATCCAAAAACTCTAATCTAATTAAAATCGAATTCGACCAAACTCTGAATAAAACTCGAATGCCAGGAAGGCTACAAACATCTCCAAATTGGTCACTGGACCTCTCCCATTGACTTATACATCAATTCGGCAGATTTTAGGTGGCGAATAGTCATATTCAAATTTTGAATTTGATTTTATTCGAAATTCGATTCGAAAATGTATTAAATAAATCAAATATTGGAAACTTGGTCTAATTTTACCGATCCAAAAACTCTCATCTAATTCAAATCGAATTAGACCAAACTCTGAATAAAACTGGAATGCCAGGAAGGCTACAAACATCTCCAAATTGGTCACTGGACCTCTCCCATTGACTTATACATCAATTCGGCAGGTTTTAGGTGGCGAATAGTAAAATTCAAATTCTTAGGGCCAGAGGGCCAGAGTATGATAAATCTCGAAAATCAAATTCAAATTATTTTAAAAACTTGAATCGAGTTTGGATAATTCCCTAGTCAAATTTGAGAGTTTTGACCATAAAAAAAATTGAAAATTCGAATTTTCAATTCAACCTTTAATAAATCTGCCCCTGAGTGTTTTTATATACGTCATGAAACCCCATACTGACTTCTGATATCTTTATGTATAGAGGGGTACAAAATCTTCTCTTCATAATATTCAAGTTTCTATGCAAGTAACCTTCCATGATTCCTGGATTTTCAACAGCCATTTGACAGAGGTGACCAGTAAATGTTCTTGTGGACAAGCTTTACAGTACACTGACAGTGCGGTCTGCTTAGAAGTTATTAGTTTTGCATTCTAGGACTGAAATTCAGAAAGCAGGGTATGCATGTTGGTAGTTTTTTTGCCTGATTTTATCAGGCACAATAAAATATTCTGCATCAGTGTTGTTTATAGAAGCTTGTCCACGTGAATGTTTTGTGTCAGTGGAGAATAAACAGCGTATGCAAGGAATGTGCATGTAACTTTTATCCTTATCTTAGCAGTGGCACATTCTGTGGTCATCGCTGACAAGGGGCTGTTGAAATGTCAGGAATCGTAGCAGGTTACTTACCACTCACACTGCTGAAAGTTACCATTTGCCCATGATATTGCCCCCAAAATGGACACTGGTAGGTTTTTGGGCAGCATTGGTTGAGCTGAATGCTGTTTGCAGTGCTTCCTAATGTGAAGTGAACTGTGTGGACATCTTTAAACTTCCTGTATTCCATATCCCCAAAGGTAACATTGTACAAGGAATTCTGATTAGTGTGATTAGTAGTGTTGCAGGTCGTTTCCTATTGACATCAAAAGGAAGTGGAACAGGTCCTGACCTTTGATTTTTGCTCAAAAATGTGCTAGTTGATTTTTTAAAATAATTGTGGCACAGAGGTGACATGATATTTCTCACGGTCAATGGAAATATACCAAAGGTGATTGCCACTATAATCACTCAGTACAGAGAGTTTATATTCACTATATATTCATTGTTGCCACACATCAATATGTGCATTCTTGGCTTTGTTCTTATCTTTGATGTTCACAGATTAAATCATAACAATTAATCATGATGCTATTGAGAATACACGAGTATAGTGATTATTGACTGATAATGAACCCTGTGTGCTTAGGATAATGTCACACAATAAGAATGCTTTGCATTTCTACAAAAGTATACTCTTAGCATTCAGTATCAATTTATCACAAACAATACACAGTGTTAATTTTAAATATATACTGTATATTGGTTTACAGTGCCATGTGTTCATTATCCCTGCACACTCACTGTAAGACTGTAGATAGCAGTACAGCATAGGACTTTGGAGTTTGGGCAGGCAATAATCATTGGATGTGGGACATGTACCTAAGGAAAGTACAAAAACTGGCAAGTAGGACTGAGGTTTAGAGACAGAGCTGCGTGAGGTGAATAGCAGAGTAAGTACTCTTGTCGGTGACAGCTGTGTACTCTCTGCCTGCCGTTCTTTGCTGTTCCTGTGTAACTCAATTGCCCCCACATCCCTCTAATGTGCCTGCGTAACACACACTGACTCAGCACACAGATGGCAAAGACAAAACTGCAGAGCATCTCTACTAGTGCAGAGTATCACCCCTGTAAATGCATTCATCTCTGTGACTCCAGTTAGTTGCATTGGTCATCAAGCAGGTTGTTATTCTTCTTCTGTTGAGTATTCCTCCATCAATAAAAGAAACTGCAACTTTGATGCCATTGCTTTAATTTATTGAACAGAGCAACATAAGTCTTTATTACCCTCCTTTTCAACCAAAAGTCACACTACAAATTCTCTCCCATTTCCTCTTAACTCTACCATCCCCACCTCCTCTCCTTCTCCAAATCCTCTGCCATTACCACCTCGTTCTCCCCAAGCTCTCCTTTCCTTTCCCATTGCCCATGCCACTACCCCTCCTACAACTTTTGCAACTTCACTTCTTGCACCAGGACATGCCAAGCAATAAAGGGCAGGATCTGCCAGACAGTTCAATGTGGCCAATGCCAATGATGCATGGTATGCTGGGAATAGTCTTTCCTCGAGTGCACATCCTGAATCTGCATTGACAGAACCACCACCCACCAGAAACACCAAGCTGCGTAGAAGCAACAGAGCATGGTAGGGCCCATAGCAAAGTAGTGCTACACATGGAAGCCCTAAAGCTAGTCGTCGCACCCTTCTTCGCTCCCTTTGCTCACAGGATGCGCTACCCCTTAATGCTCGCAGGAGACCAGCGTAGCACAGCATCATTACCCCCCAGGGCAGCAGAAATCCAGCCAAAACCCTCCCTACATTGGCTAAGGCAGCCCCTCTTCCAGAAAGAGGGTAGCTCTCATAGCAAAACGTGTGGTTGTAGCGGTCTCGATGAATAGCTTCTCCCAAGAGTGGTGGAGCGTTGGCTGCCAACTCAAGCACCCATATCAGTGCAGAGACAGCAGCAGCAGAGCGAATGGGTCTTGCACCTGGGAACCTCAAGGGATGTGCCACTGCCAGGTAACGGTCAGCAGAGACACAAGAGAGGAAAGCAGCTCCCACATACAAGTTAGTGTAGAAAACAAAGCCAAATAAGCGACAGGCACCTGGACCATATCCCCACACATCCCTCCGAAGGTAGTAGTCCGTCCAAGGAGGAAGAGCACAAATAAGCAGAAGGTCAGAAAGAGAAAGGTTAAGTAAGTAAACACCAAGTTCTCTTCCTTTTCGCACTTGAAGCCAAGCTGCCCAAAGGGCCAGTAGGTTTGCTGGCAAGCCCAATGTAAAAACCAAAGCATAGAGAGATGGAGGCAAAACACTGTCCAGACCAGAGTCTACATTGCAGGCATCTGGAGTGAAGTTAGACATGGCAAGTGAGGTGAAAGAACAGAGAAACGTCTAAGAGAGAGTCTTCAGTATTTCCCCTTCTTTTACTCCCTTTACTTCTTTCTGTTCTGCCTTCTCTGTCTTTGTAGTTTGCTTTCTCCTTTTCACTGCTTATTTCCCTGCCTCTGGGGGGTGCAGAGTAGTTCAGTTGCTTAGTTGAGATGCACATTTTGGCACATGGCGTCTTTTTCTGATTCCTCTAACTGCACAGTGAATAGTCTGGAGTAAAAACAAAATACATCTTATTAGTAGCTTGGTCTTGTATATAACAATGTAGTCTTGAGCATACAGTGACTTCAATGGGAAGTGGTAAAGTTATATTTTGTTGTGGCCCTTGTAGTGGTGGTGGTTGTATAAGCAACAGGTAACTGCCATCTGAGTGAGTGTACTTCAGAAGTGTATATTAGTATTAAAGTACTGGCAAGCAAGAATGATTAGTACAGTTGCATTGAGTGTCTAGGTGTGAACGCTGTGTTTGGTTTCGCTGTGTAAGAATTATAAAGGTGGTCCCTGTTGTATAAATATGGTGAGTTTTATTATAGGTTGGCTACAGGCAGGAAGATTGTGTAGTGTCAGTATATGAATGCTGGTTTATGGATTTGAAATAAATATTAAGAATGTAACTAAACAAAACCTGTTTTTTCTGCACAAATTGCTATGTAAGTTCTTGTGTCAAGAACAACCATGACAACAGAGTAAAGAACTAACTTTTTATTCTACATCGTAGTGCCAATTCAGAGGGCGGTTCTATCTTTGACAGTTAGGTGCCTCATTGCAGAATGTGGAAATTATAGTTAGCATTGTATGGGGTTATTGATGGAAAGGAAATAGTTGGATTATTAGTACAGACAAAAAAGTTGTGGGATTTTAGTGTAAGGTCGATAAAGGACAGTAGGATGGAAAACTCTAGGGCCAGTTTAGGTATACTGAAAGTATACTCTAAGATTGCTTTTGTCAGTGAGCCTGTAGTATCGGTTATACTGTCTAGACTCAGTGTCTAAAGAGAGCGCTCACCACTAGTTTTTTTCTTTGATACCTTATTACCATCCATCATACGAGAAAGAGAGAGAGAGAATGAGTGTAATAGAGGAAGGCATATACTAGAGGAGAGGAAGAGGGAGTAAGAACTTGGTTAGAGAGAGTAGAGTGTCAGTGACTAATTGAGTGTATTTGTGCCATATAAATATTTACATACTAAGCAAGATTGCAGTGTGAATCAAAGGGTGTATGCAGTAAAAAAAAAGAACAGAGGGGAGAGGAGAGCTGAGCATAGCGACTGTACTTTAAGGACAAAAGGAAGAATTATTGTATGAAAGAAAGTGAGTGCAGGGTTAATAAAGAGTTAAGGAGTAAATAGTAATTCCAGAGAGAAACAGGTTATCAAATCTGGAGGGCTGGTGAAAAAACTAAACATACATAGTCAACTTGCACTCTGTTGCAAAAATACTTTGCTGGCTATTGAGGATTATGGGAGCTGTAGTTTAGTGCCAACAGAGAGCTCTGATTAGCCATCCCTAAATATAAACAAATATTATACCTACTGAGTATATTCTGATAGTATTTTATATAGTTCAATAATTGTAAATAAAGTGTATTCTACTGTGTGAATAAAGTATTTTTGCCAATATTAAACACTCACCTTACTTGGAGCGGGAAGAAAATGTTGGTTTAAGTTGCAGAGTTGTCTATATCATGCCTATCCTTGCCTGTAGTTTATGAAGCACACTTTCTGTAGCTTGCGGAGCTCTGCCTGTACTGAGCGCAGTGCATCGTGTGCACTGAAGAGCCGGCACAGAGGTTTGTCTTGTAGATAGGAGGCAGACTCAAGGGGCTGGGCTAAAATTAACCCTGCAGAGTAAAAAGGAGCAAAATGTGTGCAGGGCCTTGAACTAACCTTACCTTAGTGTATATACTTGGTAATGCCTTAAAGAGACATCAACTAACCTCATATCATTGGGGTGATATTGATCCATTGAAGGCAATTTTGAGACCTTATTTTATGTTACCATCTGTGAAGAAGGTATATATGAGGTATACCTTGACATAAACTTAGTGCCCAGGGCTCACCATCAGCCTTTTCCTCTACAATAAATAAATTAATAATTTGGCTTTTACATTTCTCATTGTACACTGCATGTATAGAAAAATGGTTTTAAATTACAACCCACCTTTCACACAAAGTACACATTTGTAGTTCCTCTCTCATTCTGGGATGCAGAACTTTCTAATTAAATGGAATACATAACATCAGTCAGGGTAGTTGGTTTCATCCCAACTAAGTGCTTATCAGTGTAGTGTAGATCAGCATCTTTGAACCAGAAAAGTGGTTCTTTATGTGCTGATCAGAAATCCTTGCACTATACAGATATATCAATTCAAATATAATATTTATAAAAAAAAAAAAAGAGAACCAGTCCTACCTCTGTAAACCAGATATCACTCCTTCTGTACAAACCCAGTTCAAATATTGTCATTCGGCTATGTCCTTGATGCAACAGATTACTTAAAAGTCAACCTTTACCTCTGCTTTTTTTTTACAATTTGCATTCAAACTCATAACATATAATGCTACTTTTAATCTGCACAGCACTGGACAATTGGACTATTAGGAATAGTCTAAATACATAGATACTGTTTTATAATCTGGACTACTGTAACTTTTTACTTTTTAAGACTCCACTTAACTATTTTTCTCAATGTTAACTTAATCTAAATGCTTCCAGTAGATTAACTATTCCACAATTTCATATTAACTGTATTTATGTGCAGATCATTACACTGGTGCCCTTTTTTCATATTTACTTCACTTACAACCCTTAAAGGGCACTAACATCAAAAATAAAACATGTCCGTAATCATGCCTTCAAATGTTTAATGAATTCAAACTTCTTACATACAATATCTACAGAATTTCTACTTGATCCTGAAGGTGGTAAACAAAAAATTGTATGTTTGCCTCACATTGGGAAACTACCTTCTTGATTCAAAGAATGAATACCTGAAGCACCGTACCCCATCTTAAAAGTACAAATTCTATTGTATCAGTCACTACAACTGCTTCTGGAAGAGAATTCCACAGCTTTGCAATTGTAATTAATCATTATATGAATGCTGCTCCATTGCTTAAACTCAGGATTGTAGGGATGCACAGAATCCACTATTTTGGATTTGGCCAAACCCCCGAATCCTTCGAGAAAGTTTCTCACGAATATCAAACCCAATCCTTATTTGCATAGGCAAATTAGGGGTGGAAAGGTGACTTGTTTTTTTACTTCCTGGTTTTGTGACAAAAAGTCATGTGATTTCCCTCCCCACCCCTAATTTGCATATGCAAATTAGGATTCGGATTCAGTTTGCCCGGGCAGAATCCTGCTGATAAAGGCTGAATCCTGGCCGAATCCTGGCCGAATCCTGAACTGAATCCTGGATTCAGTGCATCAGTAGCTGTTTGTGACCAGCCATTGTTGCCATACTCAAACCTTAAAACTGACAAGTTAAACAAAAGAAAATACGTTAAAGGAAAACTATACCCCCCAAACAATGTAGGTCTCTATTAAAAGATACTGAGTAAAACAGCTCATGTGTAAAACCCTGCTTCATGTAAATGAACCATTATCATAATAATATACTTTTCTAGTAGTATGTGCCATTGGGTAATCATGAATAGAAAATTGCCATTTTAAAAAATAAGGGCCGCCCCCTGAGATCGTACGATTCACTGTGCACACATACAAACCACATGTCAGGTCACATGAGCCAATTAACAGACAGAGTTCTGCCTTTTGCTTCCTCACTTCTTCCTGTTACAGTTAGTGTTGTAGTATTTCTGGTCAGGTGATCTCTGAGGCAGCACAGATAGAGTCACGAAATGGTGGTTCAAGGCGAGAGATGTAAAAGGGCAATATTTATGTAAATATATATTCCAGTTTGGTAAGATTCTTTAATATGTCATTCAATTTGATATAAACTATCTGTTGCATTAGTATTCATTTTGGGGGTATAGTTTTCCTTTAAAGCCCTTTTTTTTTTGTAATGGAATGTATAGGCATGAGGTATTAAAACAAAAATAAGTGTGGCCATTGATACATTAGAAAAAGATTCAAGGAGTTAACCTAATAATACAATTTACTATATTAATGTAATATATATGTATAAAATGTTTACATAAATGTAATTAACAAAGTAAATTTTACATTATTATAAAGCACAGGATCAAGCTATCCAGACTGCTTGGGACATGGGGTTTAAAAGTGCTTTGAGCACTATGTCCTTAAAGGAAAAGTAAAATTATAATCCCTGGGGGTGCCAAATGTTAGGAACCCTTAGTGCTTATTATTGCTTACAGGATACCCAAAACCAGTAATTATTTACTTCTCCTTTAAGACTACTTAAACATTTAAATATTAAAAAAAAAACAGCAGGATTGTTTTGCCAGTGATATGGATTTATGTTAGCTTAGTTATTTTCAAGCAAAGCCATAAGTGAAGAATTCATTGTTTAATAGGACTGTATAAAATAATGCCAATTTCATACTTCAAGTTTTCTGGGTCCCATAAATGTAATTGCTAATAAGGGCAATGGCACACCTGGAGATTAATCGCCAGCGATAAATTTCTGCTTCTGCAGGCAGCTAATCTTCTTTAAAGCTTTCCCACCGGCAATAATGTGTATCACTGGTGGTAAAACCCTTGTGTCGCTTCAGTCTTCTAAAATTGCTTGAAGTTTCCTCTTGAGGCTGGCGATTACTCTCCTGGTGTGCCATTGCCCTAAAATAATTATCTCCCTGTCTTTTGATATTCTGTGCACTGCTGGTTCTGTTTATAGAAACAATGTTACAGAAGCAAGGTGATTAAATGACCTTTAAGGAAGTACACAAGGTGGTGTCCCCTTTTCTTATGAGCATCTTGTATCTCCTGTATCCCTACAGCTCTTCTTCACTCCCCACACAAACCAGCCCCAGCTTTACAGACGGTTTTATTTTCCCACCATTTTCCCTTCCTCTCTCACCCTTCCTTAACCCTCCCCCTCATTCAAACTTGGATTGTACTGCTCTAGAACAGTCTCATCTGGTTCCAACTGACACCCTTATCTCTCTTATCATTTTGAGATTCACGAACAAGCCAGAGAGACAGTTACCAAGAGACGGAGCAAAATCAAACACTGTACTGTACATTTAAATATAGCGATAGAACGTGCTATTTACACAGAAATGCATAATATACAACACTGTAGCGGTGTGACCCTTTGTTTATACAGATCAGGTAAAGAGAGAGCTTGGTACGCAAGGTAATAAGGTACGCAGGGATAGCAAACCTACAATCCACAATTGTTATTTAAGTGCAACGCCCAGCATGTCCTGGTAAGCTCTTAGCCAGAAATGTCAAGATAAAATGAGACTCTGAGGCAGTCAGGAATTATTTCCAATTTATTTGTATATTTTTAGTGCTAACATTCTAAAAACAACCAAAGAATAATCAAGTGTATGCTAATGGAAAAATTAGTAGAGCAATAATCCTGTCTGTTAAGGATTTGGGAAAAAGGGTGCAAAGTTTAAATGCTTTGCTTTTTTTTTTTTTAAGTGACAACCCATCAATAACTTATTTGGATATTCTTTAGAAGAGAGATACCCTGCATAAAATCTAGTGCATGTATTCCATAGATACAAGTTAGACAGTGCAGGCCAGGGTAAGACACTCCGCAGGCAGAGTACACAGGGAAAAGTCTAGGTTAATGCAAGCCACGGTGCTCAGAGTAGGAACTAGATTAAAATGCTGTGCAAGTTCTAGGTTCAGACGTTCAGCAAGCAAACGACAGACACTCTGTTATAGCAAAGCCCATTGCAACACTGTGCTGTCCTTGCCACCAGCAGACAGCATACCACTGTCATTATGCAGGAAGACAACTCTGGTAACATGACTGCTGTGTCCACTATATTTATGGCTGGGTGCCTGAAAGAGAAGAAAGATGAAATACATAGTTGCACGTGTTAATGAACTGCCATAAACGACCTATAATAATATATTTCTAAAGTGTAGTATGTAATTAGTAATATATGATTTGTGATGTCACTAGTGTGACGTGTAATGTGACATTAAAATTGTATTTATGTTCCTATACAAGTAACTTGTAAAATTCTAAAAATTCTTTATTAATAAAGCAAAGCTAAGGTAATATCTCAGTACAGGTTAAGTTAAGCACCAATAGCAGTATGAAACAAATACAAGCCATCTCGCTGGCATACAACACAACCTGCATGATGACAATACCAATACTTCTATACATTATGCTTCCCCACTCTTTCACTTAACCTTTCTGGATGTCGCTATCCTCTCCTGCATCTTCCACCCACCTTTCTGCCCTCCTGTGACATTCCTGCTACTTCTCAAATGCTTTCTTCTGACACCACCTTGCACCAGGCTCTCTCCCCAAAATACTCCACAGCTCTAATTGCACCAGGCCTCCTGACTCCATATATCCATTTCCAATGCCCACTCTTTCTCCTTGCCTGTCCAAGCCACCACTTCTCTGATCCTTTATATTCACAGCATGCCCCTTTCACAAACCAGTAACTTTTGCTAGTATATACTTGTAATACTCCTGAGTGGTGAATAACCAGTAAAATATTTAGTGTTTAGTGACTGCACATGCATCACACAATACACTGAAGTAATGGGTAAACCCTACTGTAGAATCTGTATGGGTCTACAAGTTGTTATAGCCTATAGGGGTGCTGGAAAGTATAGTTCATAATGTCCTTGCTCTAAATATAACATAGGACTGGTGTGACTGGAGTGGCACTGCACCCTTGCATAACACATTTTCCCCAGACTAAACCAACAGAAAATTGCCAGCATGTTCTTTTATATGATTTTATATTTACAAATGCATACAATCGGGTCTTTATTATTTTCTTTTTTTAAACAACAGACTCAAAAAGTTGCATTAAACCTGCACAATTCTCTGTACAAGAGGGAGTTAATGTGCATGTAAGGGTCTGGGAAGCTCTTATCTCTGCATCTTAACTTCTAACCACTGGCTCAGATCAGCAAACAGAGTAGCTATTTTCAGCACAACAGAGATTTTGTTCCATTATTAAAGAGCAATTATAACAGGTAGCATTATAGTTCTTACCCGAGGCACCACACAGGGGTAATTATACAGACGCACTCCTCCAAAATCATCTCCGGTGGCCAATAGCTTCCTGTCGTGAGACCTTGTTACAGCATTTATGTCTGTGCCATCTGCTCCATCAGGCCATATTCCTGTGTAGAAAAATGAATATATCGTAGCAACAGGAGAAGGGCCTACATTTATGGAAGTTTAAGGAAGCAATGCTGTCAGTTTTACATTACCTGTCAGTGATAGTAAATTGACATTTATATTTACTCATTATCAGAGTATAGTTTTACTTCTTTGTTTGAGATATATTCACTGGTATGGCCAGAAATCACAGGGAAGAGAACATGTACTCACCAAGAACATAGAAGCCCAGAGTGCACAAACAATTCTCCCAGTCTATGTTGCGAACATTTTCTGCACTAACAATCTGCTTACAAGAATCTGGGTCCCCTGTGTTGAGAGAGAAACCACCATGTTTGCAATTCCATGTTATTGTTTGTTTGTTTTTTTCAGGCACAAATCAAGTGAAAATAACCTATACTGCCATTTTTATGCAATTTATATAGGAAAAACTTCCAATGATCCTGAAATCTGGACCACAAATCTGACAGGGCCAGGTACTGGAAAAATTGGCATAAAACTATATATATTTGTTAAATTAAAATTTTGGGAGGTATAGCACAGGAATCAATGGAGAGCCATGAGTCATTTTTTTTCTAAAGCAATGACTATTACTAATGGGCAAAATGCCTATTTGCCTTGCTGTAACATCACATTATTCCCATTTTTAAATAACTATTTTAAATGCTGTTAATGGGTTTGTGCGGTTTTCTGTTGTTTTTATAAAACCTCATTAAAGGTTCATGTCTCATGGTGTATTTTGATTGTTGCAGTCTTCTCAGAGAAAGCTGCCATTGTCTAAATGTTCTCACTCATTTGGAGCCTCTTCCCTTTTATTTGCCTTGTCAAGCAGGGATTTCTCAGGAATGATTGGTTCCGCATTTTCAAATGATCCCTGCCTTATTGTTTGTACAACTATCAGCATTGGTACACTGTACATTCATTTTACATATCTGTTGCTAATATGTTGTATTAGCACATTGTAAATGGGGAAAGAACATATTTGGATGATAGTGCCCATTTAAGCCTCAACTACTTGCAAGAAAAGTAAGCCAAGCTGATTTCCCATCACGGAGCTATGATGGGCATGAATTGACATCATTGTAAATTTAAAGTGATCATATCTGATGTCATCTTAGAGGATTTGGACCTTCAAATGATCATGTGGGGCCTAAAAATGGTTGACAGGTGCAAATGAAATGACTGAATTGCATGACCATATCCATGTTTGTAGCCTAATGCGGAGAGCATGGTATTTTTATTTTGTTGCAATGGTTTATAAAATAGTTTAAGGCACTTTGCCTGCAGCATGTTTTCACCACTAACAATGTGGCATAAAAATTCCAAATATTTTATAAAATGATTTCTCACACTGGTCACGCTTTCTGATGGTGTATTTGTGTTTCAAACCCATGAGATCATATAACGCTTAACAATATTCTTTATCTAAACAATTTTCATTGAACCCCTGAGCTTACTTCAGTCCAACTTCTTATTGCTGACTTGTATGGGCTGCATATTCAGGGCAAGGAGAATGACACATAAAAATATGGGAGGTATTCATTGGATACCTATGAAAAGTGAGGGCTCCTGCAATAGATGGAGAAAATGTGTGGCAGAATGAGCCCCCTCAATAAAGAGAACGACACAGAAGCCTTGTTTAACTACTCATAGTTCTGGTGCTGGAGAACATGACCACAGTCAGCTAAGTCTGATAGAACCTACACTGTAAAACATGACCTAATCAGCCCCTTGTTCCATAGTGATGTTAGAAGTACAGTTCCAATTGCTGTGAGTTTATTATAATTGTAAATCAGTCATATCAATCCACACCACATTATTTAAAAAAAAAAAAACTCATGCAAAAGAACATCTTATTTATGGCATAAATTTAGCCTTGAGAGATTATTATCACATATTTAGAAATCACCAACATATGCCATAGTGCTGTATGAAAAAGACTAGTAAGCCATGCAAGGACTTCTAGAAAAATTACAGTAGCTTCATAGGAAATATACAACATTACATTTTTCCTTACTTTTTCTTCTCGAGTACATAACATTTGACATGTAACTGCAATAATATTGTACTGTGTTGATAAGGTAATAATAACCTGACCTCTCTTACATCCCCTGCACTAATGATTGTCACAGTTGACTTGTATCTATATGGTTATTTGAATAGTTTTCACTATCTAGTCATGCGTGCCTGGATTCTTCCCTTTTTGTCTCTTCTTTCCTCTTTCACTTCCAAGGTTTGCACAAAGGTCAGGAGATTTATGCTACATTTTTGTTGGTTGGCAGGTTTACCAAACATTTTTTCCAAGTGTAAGGAGTGTGATACAGTATTGTTGGTACACTATTACCTAAATGGATTTTAGTAGTGATCAGAATCCCTTATTTTGAATCAGATACCAATACTGAAGTGCATGCTAAATTCAACCTATGACCAGCGACATACAGTGCAGATCATCAGTTATCATCATTAGTGTTTTTAAGCCTGAAAACCGAAGTTTCCCTGCTCCCTGTGGCAAACATTGTATTTTTGGAAACCCTCAACCAAAGTCAATGAGTATAGATATGACTTTACTCACATCACTTGCTTCAAAAACGCGGCCCTCCTTGTGTCCATAATAGGTGTAAGACATACAGAAGGACCAATTAAATCAACAAAACCTTTGTTAGTGTTCAATATGAAAAGAAAGTGGAGCTGGGCATGATAGATGATATAGACCAAAATGTGACATGACAAATAATGATTAAAACTTTACAGACAAGTTATGTGCTGGTCCCTTAAAGTCAGAAATTGCTTGATCAAAACTTGCAGGCCAGCTTGATTTTTGTAGTCAACATACAAAAGCTTTAGGTTAGTGTTATATGTATATAACACTGTGTATATGTTTTTATTTTGACGCCAGTTATTGAACACACATACTATCTATACTTGTAGACACCACTGTATTCAAATAAGTTTTACACAAAAAGCCTGTGTACCCATCTAGCAGTCTGGGGGCCATAAAAAATCTCTTAAAGCAGGCTCTATTTGAACAGCCTAAGGGCAGGGCACACTGGCAGATTCGGTCGACTGGCAACTAATCGCCTCTTCTTCAGGGCGACAATCTCCTCGAACTACCTTCCGCCTGATAAAATGAAAAATCGCATGCGGCAATGCACTCGCGGTGCTTCGATTTCCAAAGTCGCCCGAAGTTTCCTCGTAAGGCAACTCCGGGCAACTTCAGAAATCTAAGCACCGCGAGTGCCATTGCGCTGGCGTTTTAAAAGGAGGCGAAGAAGAGGCGATTAGTCGACAGGCGACTAAAGCTCCCCAAATCTGCCCGTGTGCCCCTGCCCTTAGTGTACTATTGCTGATTCCTGATGTATACAAAGATTCCACAGGTGACAGCAATTGCATTGTGCTGTGAACTTACAAGTGAAACATGATGGGATATCTTCATTCTGAGACTGCCAAATCAATTTAAATACATTTTATGTACTCTGTAAACTGCCGTCTGCAGATACCACTTAATTAAACATAAAACAGTATATAAAATTATGGGAAAAGAGGCCACCAAACGACTACACTCTTACTTTAAAAAATACATTTTTTTATATTTGTGGATGAAGACTGGTATCAAAGTAGAATAAGACAGGTAATTTGGTATATGTGGACATTTATTCACTGATCCACAGGCATTACCATGATTTAGCTTGGTGTTTCAAAATATGAAGCAAGTTTAAGCATTCATACTGGGCCACCAGTTACTGAAAAACTTTGCTGGGAAGCGGAAGCAAGCAACTCAATCACTTTGCAACAAAAAATAGAAAATTGCAACGAAAATTTGCTACCCAACAAATAGAAGTTTGTCGACCTGCTACAAAATAAATATATATATATATATATATATATATATATATATATATATATATATATATATATATATATTCAGCCAGCAGTGATAAAGGGTTAAACAAAGGCTGGCACATATTTATAAACTGTCTTTATCTCCCATTTATTTCTTTTTCTCAGGTAGCACAGCATAAGGCTACAGCTTGGTCTGCACAGAAAATTATCTTTGTGATATTTGCATTTATACAAATCAGTGACTGGCTAGGGCTGATGTATTGATATGGAAAACAATTGAACCCTATGCATGTAATCTATAAACTTTGACTGGCCTTCCAAATAACAATCATATGTGTGACAAAGAGTTATTCTGGCAAGACACAACTCAGTGAATGGTAAACATATACATACTCATAACCAGTAGTTCTTACGTTGTAGAGCTGAACCCCTAGAGCAGTGGCTGGAAGGGCTCAACCAGGACTTGGACATTTAAGGAATGTTACTTTGAACAAGGCTTCAAGATTCAATAGAATACAGCCACAAATACATAGAAGGCTTGGACCGCTATTACAGATTCCCTGAGACTCACCCACTAAAGGTATGGTATCAGTAGACTGAATGAAATTTAATATAACTGGATTATTTTAAATAGGGGTTTTGGTTTTAACATGGCAAATCAAATTTAGTTTTAGTTATGTAGTGGGGGCGGTATTTCAAGTTTTATTGAGAGAACAAATTCAAGATTATGCCCTGGAGTATGACATTATAAGTAGAAATAGGCAAGTTTTATGAAGGACATGTTATATCCAAGAAATCTGCTTGCTTTTATATGCTGTAATATGTAAAATGTTGGATAGTGATGTTGCAATAAATGTTGTCTAAAATGTTGCCAAGGATTTTGATACAATGCCACAAATAAAGTCTATAATAGTGATGTGTGGGTCAAGAATTTCTCAAACCGCACCCGACCCCTTCCAATCTGCACCCAGCACGGCCCGCTGCTGCCCCTCTATTTATAGACCCGCGCCCACCCTGCAGTGACATCATAAAAAGGGCCGGGTGGGCGTAAGTCTATACATTTTGTCGCCAGAAGTGCTAGGTCGTGGGTGGGGAGAACAGGACAAGAGCTCCACCCAGACCCTTCAGCGACACAAACCCGTCCGATCCATGTGTTTTGGGCCGCCCCGCACATCACTAGTCTGTAAGTCTTTAAAGTGTTGAATGTACATGATATGTACAGAGAATTCATTATCTAAAAGGATTTAGGTTTCTGTATTTTATCTACTTCTATCTATTCATCAGTGACTTGAAAAAGGGCAGTAAAATATCTAAGGTTTAAGTGATGATGCAAAGCTATGTAGAATATTGAAATACATACAGGGCGTGTAACCCTTACATAGTAATCAAGACAGATTGGCAATCTAGGCAGCTATTTGGATTTAAAATATACATGCTTAAACCTTCCGTGGGACTAAGAGTGGTGAAACTTTGATGGAAATTACCATGGCTTTAAATCTTTTACCTTACCCTGGGTCGACTAGATGTCAGGCTGTTAGCAATACAAAAAATTACCACCCTCAGTTTGTCTCTGAGAAATACATTTCAAGAATAAAACACCAGAGAGAGGAACATTAAACCAAACATATTTCTATATAATAAATCTTAAAATATGACAGGAGCTTGACATGTTCTTAGTTTCTCTGGTGCCTTTAGCCATGTAATAACTTCAGTCATTCTTTACTGCTGCACTGCAAGTTGGAGTGATATCAACCCCCCCCCATCTCCACCATAAACCATATAACAGCTTCCTAACACCTGTACTGCTATAAAAAAAATTAGTGGTAGATATGAGAATAGCACTCAATTATAAAACCCCAAGTCCCACAATTATTCCTCCAGTTACATTGAGTTAGAGAAACAACAGCTTATCTGAAAGCTGTTCCATTGTGAAGTGCTGGCTCTTTCCGAAAGCACAGGATCAGGCACAATGACCTGAAATGGCTGCCTACACAATATTACAACTAAAAAAACACTTGTTGGTACAGGAATAGCATTTTATATATTTGCATAACTTAGGGATGAAAATGAAACCATAAAAATCATGACAGAATCCCTTTAAGCACAAGGTTAAGGATATAAGCTTTTCAATACACAGTATAAATATCTTAATATACTTACAATACAGAATTTCATAGTCTCCGCTGTTGGTCATGAAGCAGGAACTGTCGGAGGCCCAGTCCAGATGTGTGACATAACTGGAGTGACCCTACAGTAACAAGGAAATAAGAATATAATGTACATGTTTATGAGCCCTCACAGCCTATCTACAATCATTCACAGTGGAATGTAGAATTTGCATTTGACCTATGCCTGCTTAGCTTTAACTACAGTATTACAGGTAGCTTTGGGCTGCCCATGCAACATTTGGGGGATACTAAAGCAGAAATAGCTACTTATCCCCTTGATAACACATCTTGCACCTAAATAAGATTAACATTGTGCTAACCTGGGAATCTGCATTTCGTGATGTCTGCCTGCTAATTATTATACACAGATTCTCATATCTGTGCCCTGGCTATTATAAAGGTGCACTCTTACCGTACATTTCCCCACACGTCTGTACTCTCTGCCCTCTTCTGCCACCTCATACATATAAATAAAATTATCGTGTGACCCAACTGCCAGATAACGTCCGTCTGTGATAAAGAGAACAATTTGTGAAATCAAGGTAAAACATTAGATTAACACGTGCAGCCAAGTTATGACATGCAGGGTGACAGTACCAGGGCTGTAGCTAGTTACGCTGATCTGCTCAGCTGCATCACATATACTTGTCACAATAACGTGGGTTTGAGAGTCCAACACCAAGAACCTGTGGATGATTTGGGGAAAAAAATCATAAATAACATTTTAATCCATGTTGTGTTTTATGAGCAATGCATATGTTTATTATCCGTATGTATATCCGTATATATATATCCATATATATATATATATATATATATATATATATATATATATATATATATATATATATATATATATATATATATATATATATATATATATACACATACATACATTTTTCAAATATTGAGATTCCTTTTCTTCATTCAAACATCAAAGAACAATTGTGCATCACTGCTCACCTGCCACTAGATGTCCCAATTGCTACAACAGAACCTGATGGGTGGAAGCCAGCCACCCGAGCCGCTTCCTGTTGGGCAAGGAATATAAACATGTTATTCCTACAAACCACATAATTTACTGAACTAAAAGGTTCCTCCATCAATCATTCACTGCATCTGCTATAAACTAGACTAGATTCTGTAACGCTGCATAATTATATGTTTTTTTCTATATTGCTGACACATATTCGCTCATCGCTTTACAGAGATTATACATTATTCACATCAGTCACTGCCCCAGTGGAGCTTACATCGTGTACTAGTCATAGATTGCATTATCACACAGTATATAAAATACAAATACCATCTTTTACTTCCATAACGTTTGGGCAAATTTGACCCAGTGTAGATATCTATAACAACCAATTAATGTTAATGTTTTTAGTGCAGCTATAATTAGTAAATGTT